>NW_007249669.1:220058-236700 GCF_000164805.1 Carlito syrichta | reverse complement strand
GAAGGCTGAGGCGGAAGGATCGCCGGAGCCCAGCAGGTGGAGGCTGCGGCGGCCAGGAGCGGCTACTGCACTACAGTCTGGGCAACAGAGTGAGACTCCAACTCAAAAAAAAAAAAATTTCATTACTGAAATGCTTTTTTTTGTTTTTTTTGAGTTGGAGTCTCACCGTCACCCAGGCTGAAAGGCAGTGGTACACTCCTGTTCACCGCAGCCTTGACCTGCTGTGCTCAGGTGATCCTTCCCCCCAAGCCTTCCAAGTAGCTGGAACTACAGGCACGCATCACCATGCCTGGCTAATTTTTTGATTTATTGTAGAGATGAGGTCTCGCCAAGTTGCTCAGGCTGGTCTTGAACCTGTGGGCTCAGGCAATCCTCTCACCTCAGCCTCCCAAAGTGCTGGGATTATAGGCATGGGCCTCCCAAAATCCTGGGATTATAGGCGTGAAGCCACTGTGAGCCCAGCCTTACTTAAATTCTTAAAACATGGGTAATCTATGCAACAATGTATACTACCTAAATGTATATATACTTCCATAATCTCATCCCCTCAGAACAATGCTGTATCAAAGCAGCACAAACATTCTTATCATCATTTCATAATGGAGCAAACAAGATCTGAAGGGTAATTTACATGCCTAAATTCTCTAGCTAGTTGCAAATAAAACTGAGGGCTTAAACCTGAATCTCCTAATACCGAGGCCAGAACTCCTTCCACTTTAAAAAATCTGGATAGGCTGCGCTCAGTGGCTCAGCCTGTAATCCCAGCACTTTGGGAGACCAAGGCAAGAGGATTGCCTGAGCCCAAGAGTTTGAGACCCACCCGGGCAGCTTGGCGAGACTTCATCTCTACAATAAATCAAAAATTAGCCGGGCGTGGTATTACATGCCTGTATTTCCGGTTACTTGTAAGGCTTGAGGCAGAAGGATCGCTGGAGCCCAGCAGGTCGAGGCTGCAGTGGCCGGGAGCGTGCCACTGCACTCCAGTCTAGGCGACAGAGTAAGACTCCAACTCAAAAAAAAAATCTGGATAGGTGGAAACCCAGTTTAGGAATTATTAGAAGAACTTTGTAAACCGTTTATCCTGTATTTATAAGGTGCTAATTTCAACAAGTATTTATTAATTACCTACTATGTTCAAAAGCCCATGAAAAAACACAGTAACAGTCAACAATGTTACAATGGGGAATGGGGGAAAGGCAGAATAAAACAAATTGATAAGTATAATGTATAGTACAATAATGATAAATACAGTACAAGTAGCACAAAATGCTTTCAAATTTCCAAGGAGGGCATGAACTCTTGAAAGAAGGAACACCTTGAAGGCCAGACACTTTGAGTGGTAGGTACAACTCCTGTGGGGAATAATGCAGACATCAAGCAAAGAAGTCACAAGAACACAAGGTTGTAGGCTTACATGATTGCAGGAAAGTGTAAGTGAATCCAATTGTCTGATGGTGTCAGATCTCATTACTCTCCAGAGTTTCTCACCTTTCCCCTTTACCCCAAACAGGAGAGAAAAACTTGCTCTGGATTCCTACAGACTTCTCTGAAGCCAGTGGAGAACGATTATTCTTTTTTTTTCCCCCGGGCCACCACAGCCTCGACCTGCTGGGCTCCAGCGATCCTTCCACCTAGCCTTCTGAGTAGCCAGAATTACAGGCACATGCTACCACGCCCAGCTAATTTTTTGATTTTATTGTAGAGATGAGGTCTCGCCTGCCCAGGCGGGTCTCGAACCCGCGGGCTCAGGCAATCCACTCACCTCAGCCTCCCAAAGGCGCGGGATTACAGGCTGAGCCACCGAGCCCGGCGGAACCATTATTCTTAACAGCTTCTTCTTCTTCTTCTTCTTCCTATCACATAAAAAATGATACCTAGGCTGGGAACAGTGACTCACACTTATAATTCCAGCACTTCGGGAGGCTGAGATGGGAGGATTGCTTGAGCCTAGGCAAGACTCCGTCTCTCCAAAAAATTAAAATATTAGCCAGCATGGTGGCACTCCACCTGGAATCCCAGCTCCTTGGGTGGGAGGATCACCTAAGCCCAGGAGGTCAAGGCCGTGGTGGGTTGTCATCACACTGCTGCACTCCAGGCTAGGTGACAGAGTGAGACCCTGACTCAAAGAAAAAAAATGATACCTACCAAAAATACTGATCAATTTTTATGAGGACTGTCTGAAACCCACACAGTCTTTGAAAAGATATTTGTAGTTCCACTTACAAAATACCCTTTGGCAGTGTTCTAGTTGTTTATATCCAAAAGAAGTTAGAGTTTGGGGGACCTTGCCCAAGTATTTCCACCAATTCTTCACTATTTTTCATTTACTCGGACTATCTCATTTTAAATTTCTCTGAGTGGTGAGTTAAGAGCTCATTTTTTGGTTTTCAACTATATATTTTTCAATATTTAAGAAATGATCATATATTACTTTTCTAATGAGGAAAACTCCTAATAAACATTCTAACAAGTTAGTTTAAAACTTGTACAAGTGATTCCATTCATGTAAAGTTCAAAAACAGGCTAAACTTATCTAGGTAGTTAGGATGCTGGTTAGTGGGGGTGATGACTGGACAAGCTGATAACGCTCTCACTCTTTATCTGGGTGCTGGTTGCACTGGACTTGTTTACTTTATGAAAATTCATCAAACTGTACACTTAGAGTTTGTGTTCTTTTCTGTAAATACATTTCAGTAAAAAGTTTTAGGTAAAGAGAAAAAGTTGAAAAGGTTCAAATTAAAGAAAGAGTCCTTATAAAGTTTAGGGGGTTCCTAAAGTTTGTAATCCAAGGAATATAGTACAAGGGTCATCTTTTAGCAGGAAAGTAGGCTCTTTGGCTACCTAGTTACTTTTATAAGCATCAGGCATTCTTTATTTTGGACTACTAGAAAGAGATCTCAGAAGTCTATGCTGTGATCTGTAAGGCTTCCCGAAACAGATGTGAACAAGCAGGCAGTTAAGGCCAGCCCGTGGGAGTACCCTGGCTAGTAAGTGAGTTTAGCCAGTACTGCCATCTCATCTCACCATTTCATCCCATCCCTATTTACTTTCATGAAGCAATTTATTTTTTAAAAAAAGAAGAAGAAGAAGAAAGTCAACTACAATGATGGAAAAGAAATCTAAGACAGTGATTGTTCTTACCCAAAAAATAGTTTTGGAGTATACTGAATTCCGCAACGCTCAGATCTATGAACCAATGGACCACATCTCTATTATAGAAACAAAAGACTCATGAAAATGTTTCCAGAAGTAGTCCAGGCTAAATTTATTTGAACTGAAAGTTTTATAGATGAATTTAATTTTATATTTATCGAATCATTAAAGTATGAACTGGATATTTCATTTCCATTATGCTTTACAACATCTTGTGGGTGACATTAGCTGGTGGAGTGTTATTTGTAATGTAATGATTTAGAGAATCTCAAAGATGTCCGTATTCTTTCAGAATACCAATGATTTGTCTTAACTGCCTAATCATCCTTGATACCACAGAAAACAAAGAAAGACAACAGCTTAGATCATAAAACAATTGTGCTTGTAATCTCCAACACTAACCAATAGGCCTAATTCTCCTAATTGCACAGATATTTTATCTATACTTGGAAGATATGCTAAAATAAGTGAGTTATAGTATTTTATAAATTCTCTCATAGGAAACATCAATACAATGTATTAAGACTATGTCTAAATCCAAATATAAATAAATGTACCTCACAGTATATGATAGTCTAGGAATACTCTGAAATCTTCCAATGAATTGAAAAACAAAGTCTAAGAAACAGAGCAGGAAAGAGTTCCTTGATCACATAAAACTAGTTTAATAGTTGGTTTGTTTTTTTGAGTTGGAGTCTCACTCTGTCGCCCAGGCTGGAGTGCAGTGGCACACTCACAGCCACCCCAGTGTCAACCTGCTGTGCTCCAGTGATCCTCCACCTCAGCCTTCCAAGTAGCCGAAACTATAGGCACGTGCTGCCAAGTCCAGCTAATTTTTTATTTATTGTAGAGAGGAGGTCTTGCCAAGTTGCCCAGGCTGGTCTTGAACCCAGGGGCACCACGACCGCCCAAAGTGGTGGGATTACAGGCTGAGCCACCGAGCCTGGCCTAATTTAATAGTTTTTAAATGTCTGTTTTTTCTGCATTTTTAGGTTTCTTGCACTCTATAAGTTACTAAATTCAGTTTAGGGTATGGCATGTTCTATGCTCTTTTGATGAAGAATGTGCTAAAAAAAATGGTACCTGGTAACTTCGATATCATCAAAGGTTATACCTTCCTAGAATGGTAAAAGTACATTTCAGTCATGTCACTGGCTGTATTCCTAAATCCTGTTGAAGGAGAAGGTCTATTGTATACACCTTTTGTACTAAGTAAAATTAATGGATATTGAGATTATAATTTGTCTTATTTTGACAATAAATTTATTTGTATTCAAAAGTTGAAATTTGTGTGAAGTGATTGCTTCTAAAGCAAGCGCTGTGTAAATCTACTTCTTTGAATTCCCAGCACCTGGTTTAGTACATAATCAGTTTAGTAAGTGTGGATTATAATGAACTGCTTCACTGTTCTAGAGTCTTTTACATTTTTCTTTGTATGAGCTTTGTATGCCAGGCCCAGGTACTGTGACTTTTAAATTTTTATCTAAACCCCAATTTAGGATGGTGTTTGATAGTGGGAGGGAGATAGTGGGAGGGTGTATAGAGGGAACTTCAATAGTGTGGGTAGTTTTCTCTCTTAAGCTGGGTGGTGGGTACTTGGATGTTTATTGAAATCTTTTTTTTTTTTTTTTGAGTTGGAGTTTTACTCCATTGCCCAGACTGGAGTGCAGTGGCCACTCCCAGCCACCGCAGCCTCGAACCACTGGGCTCTGGCGATCCTTCCACCTCAGCCTTCCGAGTAGCCAGAATTACAGGTGCGCGCTACCACGTCCGGCTGATTTTTGATTTATTGTAGAGATGAGGTCTCACTGCCCAGGTGGGTCTTGAACCTGCAGGCTCAGGCAATTCACTCACCTCAGCCTCCCAAAGGCGCGGGATTACAGGCTGAGCCACCGAGCTCGGCTTATTGAAATCTTTTAAAAATTAATTAATTTTTAAGAGACATGGGCTTGCTATGTTGTCTAGAATACAGTGCAGTGGCTATTCATAGGGGGCAATCAAAGTGCACTATAGCCCGAAGTTCTGGCCTTAAGCGATCCTCTTGCCTCAGCCTCTTGAATAGCTTGGACTATGTGCACGCAGCACTGTGCCCAGTGCTCACAGCTTCATTTTCCCTCACTTACTGGCAAACACTGCATCATTTACTTCCAGTATGCTTCACCAAGGGTTAAGAGAGAAATCTCATCATAACAGACTTACATGTTGGGAAAGCCTAAAAAAAAGTAGAATCTTAGAACAATACAAATATCTCACTTCAACATTTAAGTCAGATCTCAGACCTCTTAGCCTCTCTGATGATTCTTATTCTCAAAAAAGTCTGTATTAAAAATTAAATGCTAGGCCGAGGAAGGGTGGCTCACACCTATAATCTCAGCACTTTGGGAGGCCAAGGTGAGAGGATTGCCTGAGCCCGCAGGTTCAAGACCAGCCTGGGCAACCTGGCAAGAACTCATCTCTAAAATAAACCAAAAAAAATAAAAAATAAAAAATTAGCCAGGCATGGTGGCACGTGCCTGTAGTTCCAGCTACTTGGAAGGCTGAGGCGGAAAGATCACCTGAGCCCAGCAGTTCAAGGCTGTGGTGGCCGGAAGCATTCCACTGCCCTCTAGCCTGGGTGACAGAGTGAGACTCCAACTAAAAAAAAAAAAAATTAAATGCTGCTTCTAATTGCAAGTGTTATTTTAGCAGTATTATGATTGGTAGGTATATCAGCAATGTGCCACACCTCAAAGTGTAACTCTCCTACTAAGTCAGTTACCTCAATTTCCTGTAACTGCTCCTGATTGGTTGTATACATCTGCTGAAGAGACTCCTCCAACTCTGTGTTCCGATCAAGTAACGTCTTCCCAAGTTCAGCAGCAAGCTGGAGATCTAGCACAACAAATGAATCTTAGAACAATACAAATATCTCACTTCAACATTTAAGTCAGATCTCACTGAAAGGTGGAATGGCATAAAAGGAAACCAGAGTTCTACTTAAAATTCAGTTTAACTGGGGCCTTTAAGCAGGTAAAGTACTCTCTTATATACCCATATATGTAAGAAGTGAAAAACAGCAATCTACTTTATGGAGATACAGTCATTAGCTCAGGAATAATTGATCATTCAGTGTTGTGACTTCTAAAATAATAATTATTTGCTAAAGGAATAAACATATTATTATTCTAGCTGGGCGGTGGCTCAGCCTGTAATCCCACGCCTTTGGGAGGCTGAGGTGAGTGGATTGCCTGAGCCCGCGGGTTCGAGACCTGCCTGGGCAGCGAGACCTCATCTCTACAATAAATCAAAAAATCAGCCGGGAGTGGTAGCACATGCCTGTAATTCCGGCTACTCGGAAGGCTGAGGCGGCAGGATCGCTGGAGCCCAGCAGGTCGAGGCTGCGGTGGCCGGGAGCGGCCACTGCACTCCAGTCTGGGTGACAGACTGAGACTCCAACTCAAAAAAAAAAACAAAACATATTATTACTCTGACAGTCTACTTTTTCAGATGGACCTTTGAGCCAACGTATAAGCAGATCTTTCAAAATCTTTAAAGTTCCCATGAAACCAGCCACTGTGAATACAACTGTCAAAGCAAAGTTTATTGTCATATATCCTGTACTCCTTAGGGGACTAAAAACTATTAAGTCAAGAAAAGGAAAAATACATCAGCATTAAGAGCAATGCCCTAGGTCTCTCGTTTTTTCCCACTTTGTTTCATGTCTTTCTCCAAGATGAGCAAATCAAAAAACCAAAGCAGCAATATGGTTTGAGGTAATTACATGTCAGTAGCTTATACTTGCGTTGGGTACAGTATTGTATATTAAATTTTATTTTCCAAGTTTCTCTTTCTTTAGGAATATATGCACGTAAGACAGGATTTGTTTATATTATACTCAATTCCAGAAATGGAAATTTAGTTAATACATTTTTACTAGAATTTAGTTTAAAAGGATACTAGTTGTAACATAGGTAAATGAAATACTTATCTGCATAATAAATTTATGGAGCATTCCTTCGGCACCATGGGAAAGGTACTACACTCTAAGCAGGAAGGTCTGAGGTCCTGTTCTGACTATCATTTACTAGAACATTTTCTTTCTTTCTTTTTTTGTTTTTTTTGAGTTGGAGTCTTACTCTGTTACCCAGGCTAGAGTGTAGTGGCACATTCACGGCCACTGCAGCCTCAACCTGCTGGGCTCAGGTGATCTTCTGCCTCAGTCTTCCAAGTAGCTGGAACTACAGGTATACACCACCATGTTCAGCTAATTTTTTAAAAATTTATTATAGAGATGAGGTCTTGCCAAGTTGCCCAGGCTGGGCTCGAAACCATGGGCTCAGGCAGTCTTCTCACCTTGGCCTCCCAAAGTGTTGGGATTATAGGTGTGAGCCACCGTGCCCGGCCTAGAACATTTTCTATATGGTGACTTCAAAGGTCACTATACTTAGTATTTTTGCTTAGAGAGATAACTGCCCCGTCAATATAAGATTGTGAAAAACAAATGAAACAAATACGTAAGGCAGTACTGTAAAAATTAAGCTGAATACACAGGGGCAAGGTATTACTACTAGTATTCTTTTTTTTTTTTTGAGACAGGGCCTCACTTTGAGCCCAGGTTGGAGTGTAGTGGCGTGATCATGGCTTGACCTCCTGGGCTCAGGTGATCCTCTCATCTCAGTTTCCCAAGTAGCTGGGACTACAGATGTGCACCACCATGCCCGCCTAATTTTTTGTAGAGACCAGGTCTCACCATGTTGTCCAGGCTGGTCTTGAACTCCTGGGCGCAAGTGACCCTCTGGCCTTGGCCTCCCAAAGTACTGGGATTACAGGTCTGACCACTACTAGTATTCAATGATTCACAAATGAATGTTTTTGTTGCTAGGCACTATGCTAAAACTATTCATACATGCAGGCAATTCAACAATATGAGACACCATTCTAGGTACTCAGATGGTACCTGGGAACCACAAGGAACTCAGATATATTCCCTGTTCTCATGGAGCTTATATTCGGCTGCGGGAGACAGAATAATAGAATATATAATAGATAGCAATAAATGCTAGAGAGAAAAAAATAAAGCAAGGAGATGTGGATGTGAGAGGTTGAAATTTAAGAATATGTGACAGGGGCAACATCAGAATTAAGATGTTAAGAAACTCCTCTTCCTGGGTGGCAGCGGCAGGGCAGTCGCTCTAATAGCTGAAAGGCTGGATGGCGGAGCACCTGGCTAAAAGGGGCCCGGCAACCAGCGACCAGACCCATGGCCACCTTGGCCGCTTCAGAGCACTTTGAGAAGCTGCATGAGTTCTTCTGCAGCCTCCATGAAGACCTGTAAGGGGTACTTGAGCAGCTGCTGGGGACAGCAGGGACCGAAGAGAAGTTAATCTGAGATTTTGATGAAAAGGAACAAGAGCCGGGCTCGGTGGCTCAGCCTGTAATCCCGCGCTTTGGGAGGCTGAGGTGAGTAGATTGCCTGAGCCCGCGGGTTCGAGACCCGCCTGGGCAACTTGGTGAGACCTCACTCTACAATAAATCAAAAATTGGCCGGGCGTGGTAGCACACGCCTGTAGTTCCAGCTACTTGGAAGGCTGAGGCGAAAGGATCGCCGGAGCCCAGCAGGTCGAGGCTGCGGTGGCCGGGAGCGGCTAATGCACTCCAGGCTGGGTGACAGGGTGAGACTCCAACTCAAAAAAAAAAGAAAAGAAAAGAAAAGCAACAAGAAGTAAATGAAACGCTGGCAGAGATGGAGGAGAAACTACTACTCCTCTCTTTCGGTAACCCTATGATGTCTAAACTTTGAAACTACCGGAAGGAACCTGCCAAACTCCATCAAGAGTTGAGAGGGACAACTTGGACAGCTACATCTGGGGGCTGAGGAGACATGAAATATGGTTCATATGCTGTAGAAAATGATCATATGAATTGGCTACAGACTCAAAGTGTGCTGCTTCTGCAAGGCACTGAAAGCCTGAACCGAGCCACCCAAAGTATTGAGCGCTCCCATCAGACTGCCAGAGACTAACTGGATTGGTTCAGAAATCATAAAGGAGCTGGGGGAACAGCAAGACCAGTTGGAACGTACCAAGAGAAGGCTGGAAAATACAAGTAAAAACTTGAGCAGAAGTCAAAAGATTCTCCGTTCTATGTCCAGAAAAGCGACAACCAACAAGCTACTACTTTCCATAGTCATCTTGCTAGAGCCAGCCATCCTGGGAGGCATGGTTTACTACAAATTCTTTCACAAGCATCCACTTACAACAGGGTTAGGGTTTGTGGGCCAGCACGTTGGCCCTGTGAATTCATAGTGTTAAGGATGTGGATGGAAGAAGCCTGTTGCTGCTGTGGGCTGATGACAGTGCCAGGATGGAGTGTGTAGCCAGACTGGGAGGAGGGAGGAAAGGTGGAAAACTACTTAAATGTGAAGGAACAGCAACAAGACCAATGTGATATACCAAGGTAATAAATGCTGTTTATGACTTCTTAAATTAAAAAAAAAAAAAAGAAACCAAGTAAGTGACCCATTCATCTATATAGGAAAATAGCATTCCAGGTAGAGGCAAAGCAAGTGCAAAAGAACACAGGAAGCAGCATGATTGGAGTTATTAAGGAGCCCAATGAGGCTGGAACAGAATGTATATGTGTGTGTGTAGTGGGGAGGGCAGAAGTCAAATCAAAGGGGCTCCAATATTGGTGAACTTGGGCAGGGCCTAACTAAGGAGGTCAAGAGCTTGGCTTTTACCCTGAATGAGTTGGAACCCAGTAGAGGTTTGACAGGATTACACTGGCTGCAGTGCAAACAGACTGAATGGGACAAAGGTAGGAGGAGAGTGACAGAAGAATACTGCTATCAGCTGAGTGAGAGATGATGGTGGCCTTGATTAGGGTAGAAGAGATGGAGATGGGAAGAAGGAACAGAATTCTGACATGTTTTGAAAGTAAACGTAAAAGTATTTGTTGACCAATTTGATATAGAGTATAATGGAAAAGGGGAAAAAAGAACTGGATTTGGTGATAATGAATAAGGGGTTCAAATTAGAAAAGGAGGGCATAAGAAAGCCCTCTCTGAGGAGACAGTCTAGCTAAAGCTTGAAGGATGAGGAAATCACCTTGTAGGAGCCAGGAAAGAATGTGCATATTCTACAACCTGACAAGCAGCCAGTATGATTGAAGTATGAGGGGAGAATATGGTGAGATGGAGTGGGAGGAGCAGGTGGGGATCACATCATATAGAATTTTATAGGAGACAGTAGAGAAAATTTTGAATTTTATTCTAGGTATGCTAGAAATTTCAGCAAATGTCATAAAAATATTATGAAAAAGATTATGATTAAAAACAGGGAACCTCATTGATTTTAAACTTTATTTTTAGAGGTTCTCAAATAAGGTTTGATGTCTATCCATTACTACTGATGGTAAAATATAACCTAGAGGAAGTGGTAACAGAAAAGCAACAGTTTTTGTTACCTGGTCATGTACACTCAAGTGCATAATTAGTATTCTACTTGGTTGGTTTTAACTCATTAGGAAAACAAAGCAGCAAATCCTACCACACCACTCCAGATTATTAGTATACTGTTGTTAGATAGTTGCTAAAATACTTCCTCTCATGATTTTGATGTCTGTTACAGTCATTACATTAAGACTTCAGTTAACAAGTCATAAAATAACATCTTGTATTCACAAAACACAGAACAAAACAGCTCAAAACAATTAAGAGACATTAGTTTTAGGCCGGGCGCGGTGGCTCATGCCTTATAATCCCAGCACTTTAATAAGTGGAGGTGAGAGGATTGCCTGAGTTTGAGACCAGCCTGAGCAACTTGGTGAGACCTCCTCTCTCTACAATAAATCAAAAAATTATGCCGGGCTCGGTGACTCAGCCTGTAATCCTGTGCCTTTGGGAGGCTGAGGTGAGTGGATTGCCTAAGCCCACGGGTTCAAGACCCGCCTGGACAGCGAGACCTCATCTCTAAAATAAATCAAAAAATCAAAAAATCAAACTGGGCGTGGTAGCGCATGCCTGTAATTCCGGCTACTCGGAAGGCTGAGGCGGAAGGATCGCCAGAGCCCAGCAGGTCGAGGCTGCAGTGGCCGGGAGCAGCCACTGCACTCCAGCCTGGGCAACAGAGTGAGACTCCAACTCAAAAAAAAAAAAAAAAAGAGAGAGACATTAGTCTTTATATCTTTATATCACGGCCACTGCAGCCTAGACCTGCTGGGTTCCAGCGATCCTTCTGCCTCAGCCTTCCAAGTAGCTGGAACTACAGGTGTGCGCTACCACACCCAGCTAATTTTTGATTTATTGTAGAGATGAGGTCTCGCCAAGTTGCCCTGGCGGGGCTCGAACCCATGAGCTCAGGCAATCCACTCACCTTGGCTTCCCAAAGTGCGGGATTACAGGCTCGGCCACCGAGCCCGGCAGTCTTTATATCTTTACAAAGTATTTAACCCAGTTTTTCAGAAGAGACAACCTGAAGCACAAAGCTGTTAACTCACCTGATCAAAACTACATTGTGCATCACAGACAAGACAGAAACTACTAGGTCAACAGGTTCTAACTCTCATCACGATTCTTTATTATCCTCATGTGCACAGTTTTGAGACTACTGAAAGGGATGTTCACATACTTCTTTAAGTTAGTGAATATACATTTCCCCCGAGTTGAGATAATCTTTTCCACTTGTTTTCATGGATAGCAATGAAAAACTAAAGTTCTACTGTTTTTTACTCTCCAGCTCTACCGGTGAAAACACATACAACCCCAGGCAAGTTAACATCTTGTTTCTACCAAATGAAAAAGGAACTATGTATGACCGAAGATGTTCCAGGAAAACTTGTGAGTGAATTGCCTGACCCTGTGGGTTCGAGACCGGCCCGGGCAACTTGGCAAGACCTCATCTCTACAATAAATCAAAAATTAGCTGGGCGTGGTAGCGCACGCCTGTAGTTACAGCTACTTGGAAGGCTGAGGTGGAAGGATCGCCAGAGCCCAGCAGGTGGAGGCTGCAGTGGCCGGGAGCGTGCCACTACACTCCAGGCTGGGCGACAGAGTAAGACTCCAACTCCAAAAAAAAATAAAAAAAAAAAAGAAGTCTTAACTAGCAATCAAAACCTGAGCCAAAATCTCTACCAGAATCAAGACTTGACTTAAGACCATCATCATGACTGAGTTATGAAACCACCTATGCTACTTAGCAGTAGCCAGAAACATCTTTCCTGTTGCAGCTGTTGCAGAAAGAGATGCTAAGAACTGTACTTTTTAGTTAAGTAGCAAGCAAAAAAGAATTTGAGACTTCCTTATCGCAATTCTTATTTCCAGTTAAACAAAGCCCCAACCTGGCTAAGTAACCTGAAGTTTCAGACTCCTAAATATTTCATAGGATGTTTAGGATAGAATTTTAGCAAGTCAAGTCTCAAATACAAGAAGGCTCCTGTGAAGTCACACTGTATAATAGGATATGACTTCATCTGTTAGCTTAAAGACACCAGGACTTTTTGGTCTTTAAAAAAAGTTTGTTTCCTGTTGTGTAGCATCTGGCTTCCATAACCAAAAGGAGCCAAAAGCTGGCAGTAAGCCCAAGAAGGTTTTCTAAATAATTAGTGGAAAGAATAGGAGAATATTGAGTGTCCTTTATTTATATTTTTAATTAAGGTACAAAAAAGGAAACAATACAGTTTTAAAGCTTTGCACACCTGTTCATCTCTATAAGGATTACAATAATGATTCACATTAAGAAGTTGTCTTTTCTAAATCCTATTGAACTGGCCTGGCGTAGGCAGCCACTAAAAATACCATAGATTTATTGCAGGCTTGAGAATTGCAACATGCCAAGACCTTCATATGTTTAATATTCTTTTACTAATGAGTCTTTGCAGGTAATAATAATCTATTTTTAATGCTGTAAACTGTTAGCTTTAAACAGATATTCACTCAGCCTATACCTTAGGCAAAAAATTAGCACTAGCGGCTGAGTGATTTTTTTTACAAGGAACTTTCTTCCAGAATTTTGAAACCTTGAAATCCCATTGTTATTATATTTTTTTTCCTATTTTACTTCAGTCTTTTCAAAAGAAATATGAGGACAACATATTCTCATGCTGGCTGTAGTCTGCTGCAGTAATTCAATAACATTAAGGCTGAAAGCTTTTCCTATACAAAGTCAAATGCGTCACTTGGTGATGCTGTTTAACTCCTGTTGCCAACGTTACCCATAATTGGGAAAGCAAAAGCCTGAATATAAACATCAAGAAAAGTGATGGTGTCAGTATAACAACCCGCTCAAACAGTGATTCAGCAAATTAGTTGCACACAAGGAGGTACTCATCTTGAAAAGAAATTTTAGGATTCCTTTAAACTAAGATTTCATTTGCTGATCCATATAGCAGAGACCCAAATCCTTATTCTAAGCTTGCACCACTCACCAAACGACAATTATAACAGCAGCGAGTCTAAAAGGAAATCCAGCCTCTGAAGTCTTTCCACCTTGTTCTCAGGGGCACATTTCAAAGCAAGCACCATTATTACCTGCACTGAAGGCTCCTGCTGTCCCAGAAAAGATCTTACCCACAGAGATTATTGTCAGTATTCCCACCATGCCAACTCAGCCCTCTGACAAAAGAGTCTCTTCAACAAAGTGTTTTGTTAAAGCAAAGGGTTTTCACCAATCTACACACAGCTTTACATGTTTCTAGCAAAGTATGAATAGTAGACCAGAGTCCAGCAATTTAAATTTGTAAAAAAATGCCCAAGCAAAGTTGGATACATAGATTCAATCTAGATAGTGGCTTCTATTGCTAAAGAAAAAAATTTAGTAGTTGTAAGACTTGGAGAACAGGATCTATAAAAGTTGTTTTAAGCAGCTCTTTCCAAATATGCCTTGCTCAGTAAGTTAATAGTAAGGATGTTAAAAAGCAGCCAGATGTCTACACATGATTAAAATCCCATTAGACCTGATTAATAATCTGTTTAACAAGACAGACTTGCTCCCACTTTCTTCAGCAGTAAATATCTACTGAGGGTCCACAATGTGTCAGACACTGTAGTGGGCCCATATCATATGAGGCACCTCCAGGCTTCTCTAGTGAGGAGATTCCTAGAAAATCAATTCCAATAGTGTAGGAATCCTGCCATTCTGGCATGTGGGTAGGCACTATGGCCCCAGTGCCTAGATGAATACCTGGCACAAAACAGATAAATTTGAGAAATAAATGTTTTAAGATATGTTCGGTTTGTTTAGGAACTCTTTAACATATAATTTAACAAAGTTGGGGAAAAGAGATCCTTTTGTTCGCAATGCAGATTTCATTCTTTTACACACTTATTCAAAAGTTTTAACTGTTGGAATTTCACATCTCTATTTCTACCCCACATAGTTTGCTATTACAGAGGGTTATGTCAAAGTCCATTATGATAATGGATGTAAAAGCCCTTTGAAAGTCATAGAACAAATTCCGAATGCAAATTGGCAATAAAGAGGCTCAGACCTGTGTTTTTCTTAAGGTTTGCTAAACTTGAAGATCTGATGACTTCATTTTGATCGGAGGTGAAAGAAAATTGTATAATCAATCAACCTTGCATGGTTGTTTCTAACATCCTCCCAAGGGAGAAGTAACAGCATGGACTAAGCCACCTGATGAAGAGAGCCATGAAAACTGTAATCCTATGTGAACAGTTCACTTCAACAAATATTAAAATAGAACTTCTAGTCCCTTGCCAAGTATTATGCTAGATGCCAAAGATACAAAAAAGAGCCTGCCGTCTATGCCCTTAAAGATGCATTCTTCTTAAATACAGGAAAGAAAGATATTTAAGCTTTCGATTATACAGTTTGTTTAAATGTTGTAATTGCATGGTGGTTGCCTCATAAATCCTGGAGGAAGTATCAAACTAAGCCATCAATCCTTATGGGGAAACCTGAAAACAGGTTTGTTAAAACATATGACAAATTTGTCTTTTGGACATAGCATGGGGGTAAATTCTGCACTGCAGCTGCCAAACAGCTTGCACTATATAAGCATAATGGTGAACTACTTTGACTGCACATTAACTTAAGAAATCACTTTCCCCTAAAAGAGGTGTTTGCTCTATTTTCCTTTTCTAAGTATAATCATCCAAGTCTACATTTATTCCTAGTGGTTAGCATGAACAAGCATCATGACCACTTAATATTCAACTAAATGAGATGTTAATTTTCACTTCAAATTTAGAGCTGAAATAATTTATTTACACAGAATGCAGAAACTGAAGATGCCTGGAAAACTTTCTAAGGATTATTCAGTAGAGTGGTTAAGAATGTTTGCTTTCGAGTCTAAAGGGAAACTCTAGTTTCCCCAACAGTATCTACCTCTATCTCAATAGTGCTACTGGGAGGATTCAATGAGAAATTGTGTTAAGGGGCTCTGAATGTCTGGCACATAAAAAGTGCTCCCCAAATGCAAGCTCCTGCTTTAACAAGCAAAAACAAAACAAAAAAAAAGGTGGGGGGTTTTGCCACTGGCTCCACATTAAGGGCTGCTCTAGAATTGTTCTCTGGAGACACCATCAGCATCGAATCCAAGGCAGGTCTGTTTTTAAACAAAAACTGGTGTGCCAGTTGAAGGAAGTGGTGGAGGCAGAAGGGCACTCATGTCATTTCATGTGGCATCTGTTGAACTGAGCATAAGCCATTTAAAAAATAAAGTTTAACGCCCAACTGAAAAAGCTGTACACTGGTATGGTAAGGAAGAGCTCGGTCCGTGCAGTGTCTACGACTCCTCATTCTGAGTGTGTGGGTTCAAAAACACTTGCTTCCACACTTAGCTTTAGGCCAAGTCACTAACTGTTCTGGCTTCTGCTTTTCGCATCTGGAAAATGGGATCACAAACGTCACTCTTACGGAGCTATGGCGCGGATTAAACGAGAGCAGGTAGGCAGAGAGCTTGGCACAGCTCCTGCCACACAGCAAAACCACCACCACCTACGGCAGCTCACCCCCAACGCGGGCCATTAAAGGCGCTGTGACTACGCGCAGGAGGGGAGGCGGCGGGGAACGCAGCCTGCTAAGAGACGGCTTCCTCGGCTCTGCCACTCACGGCGGCTGCCCGCCGGCTCACCCCTCTCTGCCTCGGAGGAAGGCGGTTTCAAGGAAATCAGTGAATCGAGGGAGAGCGCTTAACACGCTGAGGGCGCGTGGCTGGCCCTCAGCGGGCTCTCGGGATGAGGGTCGGTGCTGCGCAGCGGCAGGGCCGCAGGCCCCGCGCAAAGGCTTCCAGCGGGCGGGGGAGGAGGGCGGCCGCCCCCGGCGCCAGGTGAGCCCGAGACCCTCGCGGCACCGGCGTAGTCGGCCGCGAGCAAAAGCAACTCTCCAACAGTTTCGCACCACAAGTCTCCCCCGCCAGGTCGCCGGCTCCCGGGGGCGACCTCGCCCTCACCTTGCTGGAGGTCCTGGTGGTCGTACCACGGCTCGTCCTCCTTCATCTCAAACTCCTCCACGAGGTTTTCCGCCAGCATCTCGGCCGGGTCTTCCGGGGG
>NW_007249669.1:219100-220000 GCF_000164805.1 Carlito syrichta | reverse complement strand
TCGGGCGGGACGCGCCACCGCCCAGGCTCCGCCGCGCCGCCTCCCTACCGCACCCGCCGGCCGCGGCGGCACCGGTCCGCAGCACCCGCCGCGGACCCGCTTCCCGAGTCGCCTCGCGCCGCCCAACAGCCCCAAAGGCCGGCGCCGCGGCGCGAGCGCCCGGGTAGGCGCCCAAGCCGGCTCCTCACGCCGCAGCCGGGCCCAACGTGGCACTTTGGCAGAACCCTCCCCGGCCGGAGCTGCGATTCAAACCCCCGGCGGCGTCTTGACCAATCGCGAGCGGGCCGCCGGTTGAGCGGCAGCAATCTAGCCCAATCGCGTCTCAACGAAGACCCGCGGCAGGCTCGGGCTCGAGGACAAGCAGCCAATGGAAGCTCCGGAAGAAACAAAGAAGGCGGGGAAAGGGTGAAGGGGTCCGGCCGAGGGCCCCGCCCCCGGCTGCGTTGTGTTGCTCCTTAGAGTGTGTCGGGGGTTCCGGGGTGAGAAGGCGGAGGCGGCGGAGCCTGCTTCTTCCGTGGCGGGTGTGAGGCCAGCCAGCCTGCCAGTGGACGGGCTGCGCGGGCTGGAGGGACGAAGACTCTGGCCTCTGAGCAGGGGACGGTTGTCGTTAGGGATCCTTCGTGCCGGCGGGAAGCGCGGAGGGTGCTGGAAGCCCGAGGTCCGCGCCCCGGCCGGCCCATCTTGTATCTTGACTCCTAGATTTGCTCTGGGTGATGCTTAGAGACTTAAAGTCGGTCGGGAGTTTAGGGCTGAGAAGACGCTTTCTGGGTGTTAGTTCTTTTCTCCTCGACATCTGAGCCCTCGCTTCCAAGCCCTGGGAATTGTACTCACTCCCCCTAAGACGGTGGGCGCCAGACCCACTTGAACATCTGAAGCAGGGAGAGGAGTTGTCTACTTGGA
>NW_007249669.1:215041-219080 GCF_000164805.1 Carlito syrichta | reverse complement strand
GGGGGGGGGGGGGGGGGGGGTGGAGTTTGCAGGCAGTTTTGCATACGATGTTTAAAAGGTACTCGTAGGCTGCAGCCCCAGCACTCGGTGGCCAGCAGGGAAGTACACGCCCTCCTCCACGGACACAACACAGTAAATACTGCTCATGGGTTAAACTTTTAGCACCCTCACTGTCTTGCGAAAAGATAAAGGTGCAGCGGACAGGAGAAGACAGCAATGCCAATATCCGTCTAGCGATGCAAAAAAATAGAGGCTTAAGTATTGAAAGATTATCTCTAGAACATAAGGTAATAACTATAGGAAATTTGGAGAAGAGAGAGGAGTGTTAGTTAAATCCTGATCTGTCTTAGCAGTGAATCGACAAACAATACTTAAATTGATAATACGATAAATCGTTTCCACAGATATGGAGTGAGCTACCAGAACTAAAAATGGGAAACCGTTGAAAGTTTTCCTGAGGGGAGGGAGAGTTGGGGCTGGGGACTTTGACTTTTTATTATAAATCCCTCTGTGATCTTGTTTGTTTTAACCTCTTGTACTCATTACGCAGATGAAAAATAAGGGAAATTGCAGGGAAGTTTCTCAAACGATTTTTGTCTTTCTTTGTAAATGAGTAAAGACCTGGATAATTTGGAAGAAGTGAAAAACTCACCCTAAATAATTCTTATTGGGTAATACAATTTAGGGGAACCTTCTTCCTCCCTGTTCTTGCTCAAAGCAATGTATCCTCATGTTGATAGGTCAAACAGTTCTTGACTCCAGGGTTATACGCACAGGCTGTAGGCTACTATCCGCCTCCCCACTGTGGGATTGTTGCCTGAAGTTTTACCCTTCAATTCTTAAGGAAGACTTAATAGAGTGGAAAGCACAATGAACCTAAAATCAGAAAACCCAAGTTCTAGCCATAGTTGGTACCAGCAGAGAAACCTTTTAGCAAACAATTTACAGGAGAGATTACCTCTCTCCCTTGGTCACAGAGTTAATCAAATAGAGACACTATGAGGAAGTCTTTTGTACCCTTTTGAAATGTAAGTCTGTGTCATTATTACTGATGCTGTTGCTACATTGTCAGTGTAACAAAAGATACCCTTGGGGACAATTATGAGCATCAATATAAATAGTATTAATGGATTATAACCCACCGAATAAAAGACGAACAGTGAGTTCATATTGACATAAGTAAATTTGAGAGAAAAGAAAGCTCTTCTATAGTAGAATGTCAACCAAAAAAATGTAGAAAGAGTAGCAGTGTTAGAAAGTAGTAATAAAAGAAGAAAGGTAAACTCACAAATCCCTTTCGTCTGAATCCAGGTATACTACAAGACAAAATGTTACTGATCTATTTTTATTGCTAGGTTAAGAAGAAGAGAGATAGGTCCTCTGTAAGGCCTCTACCACCCTAGTTGTCAATATTCAGGTAGAGATATTCGTACAGAGTAAAAAATCATTTAAAACCAACTATCTTAACTACTACAGATAGAAACCTTTGGAAAGAGAAAATTGGGTTTAGAATTTGCTGCTGATGATTTGTGGATGCTGAAGGGCTAGAGTCATGCACTTAACCTTGTCACTGATCTGCAAGGTTGGAAGTCCTGACTCTTTGCTCCGTGGCAAATTGAAGCTCACTTTGACTCCAAATGGGAAGAGTGTTTTGGAACATTCTTTAATAATTCTCCTTCAAAAGCAAGAAAGAAAAATCTGGAGAATTAAAGTTATTGACAATTTAAAATAGCAAAAACAAACAAAAAACCTCACAACCTTTGTCTTTTGGTGTGTCAGTGAGTTCTTTGTAAGGACACTATTAAAGGAAACTTGTTCCCTGAAAACTCTTGAACAAAAATTGCATTGAAAAAACAGTATTAGGTTTCAGTGCTAAGTTTGGAAGAGTCTCCATTGTTCTTTCAGAGTCTACTTAGTCATAGCTTAGAAGTAATCACAAGTAGTCTCTTCAGTGGCGTTAGTATTATTTGGTTGAGGAGTAGGTTAGTAATTACCTAAATTGACTCTAAAGGGAGGATTTTTTTTTTTTGAGTTGGAGTCTCACTCTGTCACCCAGACTGGAGTGCAGTGGCCGCTCCGGGCCACCACAGCCTCGACCTGCTGGGCTCTGGCGATCCTTCTGCCTCAGCCTTCCAAGTAGCTGGAACTGCAGGCGCACGCTACCATGCCCAGCTAATTTTTATTTTATTTTATTGTAGAGATGCGGTCTCACTAAGTTGCCCAGGTGGGTCTCGAACCCACGGGCTCAGGCAATCCACTCACTTCAGCCTCCCAAAGGTGCTGGATTACAGGCTGAGCCACCGAGCCCGGCTTAAAGGGAGGATTTATGGTGTTCACTTAGTAATTCACCAGGATTTAGTGAACATGCGCGGCCTAACTATTGCATCATTTTGCTACTTTTCAAGTCTTCTATATAAAATATTTTTGATAAATAAGATCCAGCTTCCAAAATCCTTTATCTTTGGTTGTAAAGATATAAATGCTCTTGTTCTTTTGTGTTTTGTTGCTGTAGTGAAATCATGTAAGGAGGGTTTTTTAGGTAGCAGTGGTGGCCTTAATCCCATGCTTTGGGAGGCTGAGGTGAGTGGATTGCCAGAGCCCACGGGTTCAAGACCCGCCTGGGCAACTTGGCGAGACCTCATCTCTACAATAAATAAAAAAATTAGCCGGGCGTGGCAGCGTACGCCTGTAGTTCCAGCTACTTGGAAGGCTGAGGTGGAAGGATTGCTGGAGCCTAGCAGGTCGAGGCTGCAGTGACCGGGAGCGGCCACTGCACTCCAGTCTGGGTGACAGTGAGACTCCAACTCAAAAAAAACAAAACAAAAAGAAATTGTAAGTGGTGATTTTCAGTTTGATACTTACAGAAATAAGTATTTACTATGATCTTAGTCATCTAAAGCAAAATATTGATGGTTCCTTTTGCAGAAGAAAACAAGATTTTTACTTTCTCCTCTCAATATATGAAAACAAAGAGACATTCAGACTGTAGTTTTTAATAATGCCATTAAAACCTTATATTCCTATATTTCAGGCAGACTGGATACTTAACTCAAATTCTTTGAAATGAAATGTGAACTCAACTCTCAGGAAGCTTATGACCCTTTGCAGTGTTCCGAGTTTATAAATACCTGCTTTCTGACTTAATGATAGATCAGTTTAGAAAGGTGTGGCATGCTTCTTGTTTTAGCATGCCCAAAATAAAACAAACAAAAAAAAGAAGAGTGCCTAGATTTTGGTAGGCTAAATTTGTATCTTGGCTTTGATTCTACAGACTCCCTTGTTTTTGACTCTTTTAGTAACAAAGTGACCTGTAGTCTCAGTATTTAATCTCACTTATGCCAAAAGTAACTCCCTAGAGGTATTTACCAGTAGTTTCCAGCTTTTTCAAATCAGAGTCACTTCTTAAAGCCAAAAATGTTGGCTGACCACCACATGATATTGCTTGTACTTTTCAAGTATTTAAGAACCGCATAAATGACGAAAAAAACCTGATTTGTATTTTATCATTATAGTAGAACCTACATTTTAAGAATACAAGTACACATATGGGGAAAATAGTCTTTATTCAGTCAGCAGACAACGTTTAGTATGCATATGGGTTTGATAACCTGCTTTGATAATTCTAGGACTCTACCACTCATAGAATTAGAGTCATTCTTGGGCCTACCTGATGCAAAGTAAAACTTAGGGACCTTATATAATTTGATTATTTGAACCACTTTCTCCTTTTGATATGCCCTCCCTTTCCCTAAGAAATTTGGCAATATAGACTAAAGTGCCTGCTTACTTTGGTTCCTGGTCCTTAAAAGTTAAAGCAGCCGGGCTCGGTGGCTCAGCCTGTAATCCCGCGCCTTTGGGAGGCTGAGGTGAGTGGATTGTCTGAGCCCGCGGGTTCAAGACCCGCCTGGGCAACTTGGCGAGACCTCATCTCGACAGTAAATTAGAAAAATCATCCGGGCATGGTAGCGCGTGCCTGTAATTCCGGCTACTCGGAAGGTTGAGGCGGAAGGATCGCCGGAGCCCAGTAGGATGAGGCTGC
>NW_007249669.1:207364-215021 GCF_000164805.1 Carlito syrichta | reverse complement strand
GCGGCCACTGCACTCCAGTCTGGGTGACAGAGTGAGACTCCAACTCAAAAAAAAAAAAAAAAGGTAATAGGCTATATCAGAGCATGGGTCAGAATGTATTATTTCATTCTCTTTTTCTTTCTTTCTTTTTTTTTGAGTAAGGGTCTCACTCTGTCCCCCAGGCTGGAGTGCAGTGGCACAACCACGGCTCACTGCAGCCTTGACCTCCTGGGCTCAGAAGATCATTCCTACTCAGCCTCCTGAGTAGCTGGGATTATAGGTGCATGCCACCATGACTGGATAATTTTTAAATTTTTTTTGTAGAGACCAGGTCTCACTATGTTGCCCAGGCTGGTCTTGAACTCCTGGGCTCAAGCAGTCCTCCTGCCTTGGCCTCCCAGAATGTGTTATTTCTATGTCCATCTTAGATATGTCCTTTGGGTTAAAACTATATAGTCTAGCAGGAGAAATCAAGGATAAATCTTTCAACATAAGTCTGTACTACTGAATGGATAACATACAAGATGAGGGGCTGGCTTCTTCATTTTCTCTCTGACTTTAGCAAAAGGCTGTCACTTTGTTGTTCTTTTTCTGTTGCACCCTCCCAAGCAGGGAGGATAATAATGCCATAAACATATCTCACTGACTACTAGATAAACACGTCCAAACTCTTGGATGAGTCTTACTTTATATGCTAGAAGAGATATTAAAGATATAAGTAGAGTCATACTTTATGCAAAATTGGGTTCCTGGCAGCATCTCAAAACATATTGGGTGAATGGATAAGTAGGGAAACTGTTAAATCTGGTGACATAATCACAGCTAGTAGGTTGGGACTCTTGTTTAGCTAGAATTAACTAGTGCCCAGTGAAATTTTGCCACCCACCAGCTATTGTATGAAAACAGTGAATTTTGACCTTTTAAAAATTTCTGTAATAAAGGGAAGAAGAGTTCTTCTGCATGGAAAATGACACTTTTAAATATCAAACCCATTGCTTGGGCATACTCTATGATAACATTAGGGACTGAAATGCTAAGTTCTGTCTTCAGATTCTACTATGTGAAACTTTTTTTGCATCTGTACAAGACTTCAGAAGTGGCCTTTTATCAAGCTCAGGTAAGATGAAATCTTAATTATCCTTTCACATAAGACAGACCTTCTCCTTCCTCATAGATGTGGTATTATTGTGATTTTCTGAGGAGCTGATTCTTCACACAACTGAGTTAACAAGAAAACTATCCATGTCCAAGTCTCTCTGTTTGAGGGTAAAGAGATATTTTTAAATATTCCCACTTAAAACATAAAGGCTTTACAACTTAAAGAGTAACTTTTGGTTATCTGGAAAATTATCTTATGTGGAACAATCAGTATTATTATTAAGATATTCTTTGTCTTGAAAAGGCCCATGGTATTCACAAATTTTAACTTATTACTGATTAGGTGGTCAGAATGACTAGAGTTCGTGGTTTTAAAACCCTTATATTTTATTTTATTTTATTTTATTTTTTTTTTGAGTTGGAGTCTCACTCTGTCACCCATACTGGAGTGCAGCGGCCGCTCCCGGCCACCGCAGCCTCGACTTGCTGGGCTCCGGCGATCCTTCCGCCTCAGCCTTCCAAGTAGCAGGAATGACAGGCATGCGCTACCATGCCCAGCTGATTTTTTGATTTATTGTAGAGATGAGGTCTCGCTGCCCAGGCGGGTCTCGAACCCGCGGGCTCAGGCAATCCACTCACCTCAGCCTCCCAAAGGCGCCGGATTACAGGCTGAGCCGCCGAGCCCGGCAATCCCTTATATTTTATAATGGTAGTCATTTATCACCAACAACAACATCCTTATTAGATCCATTTCGAGTTGATAAACCTTGATATTTTAACCTTTCCTAATGAAATTATTGAAACTATGCTTTGGTGTAAACTCTTGTAGAGGCATGGACCTGTGTGCCATTTTAGGGAGAGAGTCTAGTATAAAAATTGAAAGCACACATTGTGCTGTGGCTCAGACTCTGACACTGTTGTTTTCAGCTAGGCAAGATACTTAACTTCTCTTGCCCTCAGTTTCCTCATTCATAAAGTGGGGGTAGTAATAGTACCTGCCTCACAGGGTTGAGTTTTTTTTGGTGGAGATGCTGGGGAATGAACCATGTTGTTTTTAAGAATTTGATAAAATGCTGCATATAAACACTTATACAGTGCCTGAACACAAGGTGAATGTATATTGACTGTTGAGCAGTGTTAGCTGTTATTATCTTGTTTTGGGTGGTTTTTTTGTTTTTTGTTTTTTTTGAGTTGGGGATTCACCCCGTCGCCCAGACTGGAGTGTAGTGGCATGATCACAACCCACTGCAGCCTCAACAACCTTCTGACCCTTTTGCCTCTGTCCTGAGTAATGGAGACCTACAGATGTGCCCCACCATGCCTGACTATTTTTTTTGGTTTTGTTTGAAGTTGGGTCTCACTCTGTCATCCAGGCTGGAGTGCAGTGGCATGATTGTGGCTAACCATAACCTCAAATTCCTGGGCTCAAGTGAGCCTCCTGCTTCAGCCTCCCAAGTAGCTGGTGTTGCAGGCATGTACAACCATACCTGGCTCATTTTTCTATTTTTGTAGAGAAAGGGTCTCATTTTGTTTTGTAGACTGGTCTCAAACTCCTGGCTTCAAGCAATCGTCCCCTCTCAGCCTTCCAAAGTACTGGGATTACAGGCATGAACTTTGGTTATTTCACATAAGTTTAAGAAAGTTCAGGGGTCATTTTTATTTTATACCGAGTATATTAGTTCACTACATTGAAACAATCCTGTGTTTTTTCTTCTTAGGTAATTTTAATGATCTGGAATGTTCTTAATAACCTGACTGGGTATTTTCACAATTCTAAGGCTGAATGCTGTTCAAGTCATCATATTTCTGTCTGTGCCCCTTTGTATGCAATAACCTTCCTACTTCCATGGTTCCCTTGGAAATACTATCAAGAAGGTGACTGGCTTAGTGGACTTCACCTGGTGGTATCATTATGTGCTTTTGATAGCACACTCACTTGTGTTCAGCAAGCCCAGTGTAAACTGTTTGCAGAGATTCTCACTAGTCATGAAAGTAATCTTCAGCTTATTCAAATTAACCAAGTGGCATCACTAGTAGCATCTACCAGCATCCTCTTCTGTGGCCTCATCTCTAATAACATGGAAATTTTGCCCCGTTTTCAGGCTGTTGCTATTGTCATTGCCTTCCTTGCTGCTGTCAGCCTTTACACCGGCAGGTACCACATGAGGCATTTTGAACCTAAAAGAAGCCTAGAGGAGAACCTTTTCTTGGAAGATGAACAGGATCTCACCTGGACCTCTGTCATTTTATCCATGAGACAAATTTTATCCCAGAAAAACTTTTGTCTTTTTCTGATAATGAGTTTCTTCCAAGTCTTTCATTTAACCTTCTTCAACAACTTCATGATGATCTTTGCAGATAATCTCATTCCCAGGAATATTCTTTCATCTTCCACAAGGAGCATCATGTATGCGGCGGGCTTCATTTTTCCACAGGTATGTGGTAGTTCTTTATGTATTTTCCTGCATAGATTTGAGATTTAACTCTTAGTTGGGTGAGGATATTAGAGACCTGATTTCATCAGTAGTTTGAAAACATGACACACATTTATTAAGAGACCCAAAGATTCAGAGCCCAGACATTACCCAAGATTCAGTAGAAACACAATGGAAAAAAGAGATGAAAGGAAAAAAGGAAAGAGAGCCCAATGAGAGCCAAGTAACGTGATATTTAGGCAAGATTGGGAACATTCAGGATGGTATGGCCGTAGACACAATGTGATATTTAAAAGTTTTAAATTTTATTTCCCTGAGCTTTCTCACTTAAACCTCAACAGAGCTATGGAAGGAAATAAATGGCTCCTCCGAACATGTACTTTTGCTTCATTTGGACATTTAAGATTTCTGTGACTGCGACAAGGAAGAAGAGTTACTTGATCAAGAATTCTTGGAGGCAGGTTTCGAAACACTTGGCTAAAAACCCGAGTCCTGGAATTTCAGAGCATTTTTAAAATTCCAGAGTCATGACCATTATTGTAGAAGGCACATCCTCCTTCAAAAAATATACTGAACTGCTTCTTATTATACCATTTAGAGAGTTGATATATTGCTCCCCTTATCCTAAAAATACATCCTCTAAAAATACAACTTAACCAAGCCTATGATATGGACTTTTTCTATTTTCACAAGTAAATGATAAGCAAAACATGTTGCCTATATGCTTCAGGGAGTAAGTTATTCTAGATAGACAAGTTTTTACTGTTTATCAACTTTCAAAAAATATTTTAACTATTTAAGACAGAAATAGTTTTAAAATGTTCTGAGTGTTGCCACAATTTCTTAAGCAAAGTATATAAGATAGAATTTGCCTTTCTGCTATTATCTCAAGGTCTTTGTGGTTACTATATATACTGTAATAGTGGTAACTCACAGCTATTGAGTGCTTACCATGTGCCATAGATTATTGCTAAGCACACTGTACACATTACCTCATGTAATCCTCATAACAATCTGCAAGGGAGAAATTCTTATCCTTACAGATGAAAAAAAAGGCGATGTAAACACGGTTTGCCATTAGAGCTGTACATGTTAAGATACCGTCTCTGAAATGCACTGTGCCCACATCATTTATTTATCAGAGTATGCCAAACAGAATTTCATTGTTGGTTTATCAGCATAGTCCCAGGTACTGTGTATGCACGATAAAATGATGCTCTTCCTTCAGAGCAAATTGAAGATTGACAAGCTGTTTGCTCCTAGATTTAACCAACTAGCATGGAAAGCTGTTTGAGTTCCTGTCTATGCTTGCTATTTGCTGCCATATTGTAAGCTATATATTCTCCTTACTTTAGGTCATGAACAGTACTTAACTGTAGCTTTTTTCTCTTCGCCAGGTAAAAAAATGTTTGTTAAACTCTTATAGAAGAAAAGGATAGCCGGGCTCGGTGGCTCAGCCTGTAATCCCGCGCCTTTGGGAGGCTGAGGTGAGTGGATTGCTTGAGCCTGTGGGTTCGAGACCTGCCTGGGCAACTTGGTGAGACCTCATCTCTACAATAAAAAAATCAAAAAATTAGCCGGGCATGGTAGCGCTCGCCTGTAGTTCCAGCTACTTGGAAGGCTGAGGCGGAAGGATCGCCGGAGCCCAACAGGTTGAGGCTGTAGTGGCCAGGAGCGTGCCACTGCCCTCCAGCCTGGGCAACAGAGTGAGATTCCAACTCAAAAAAAAAAAGGAAAAAAGGATAGATTTTTAACAACAGCTTTGTTGAGCTATGATTCACATACCATACACTCATTTAAATCATCTAATCAAATCAGGTGTGGTGGCTCATACCTGTAATCCCAGCACTTTGGGAGGCTGAGGCAAGAGGATCACTTGAGCCCAGGAGTTTAAGACCAACCTGGGCAACATAGCAGTCCTCATCTCTACAAAAAATCAAAAAATTAGCCAGGTGTGGTGGTATGCACAAGAAATTCACCAGGAGGACGCAGTAGAATGGCTTGAGTCCAGGAAGTTGAGGCTGCAGTGATTCATTATCATGATATTGCACTCCAGCCTGGGTGACAGAGTGAGACCCTGTCGGAAAAAAAAAATAGATAAACAAAATAAAGCATACAAGTCAATGTATTTTAATATATTCACAGAGTTGTGCAACCAGCACCACAGTCATTTTAAAACATTTTCTTCACTCCCAAATAAACCAGTCAATTTCCATTCCACTGTACCCTCAGTTCCTGGTAGCCACTAATCTACTTTCTGTCTCTATAGATTTGCTTATTCTGGACTTTCATGTAAATGGAATTGTATAATATTATGGGGTCTTTAATGACTGATTTCTTTCACTTAGCTTGTATTTAAGGTTCATTTATGTTTTAGTATATATAAGTACTTCATTTCTTTTATTTACTTAATAATATTCCATTGTGTGAATATAGCACATTTTGTTTACCCATTCATCAGTTGATGGACATTTGTGTTATTTCAATTTTTTGGCTATTAATGAGTAATTCTGCTATGAACATTAATGTACAAGTTTGTTTTTGTTTTTGTTTTTTTGAGTTGGAGTCTCACTCTGTCATCCAGACTGGAGTGCAGTGGCCGTTCCCGGCCACTGCAGCCTCGACCTGCTCGGCTCTGGCGATCCTTCCGCCTCAGCCTTCCGAGTAGCTGGAATTACAGGCATGTGCTACCATGCCCGGCTGATTTTTTTAATTTACTGTAGAGATGAGGTCTCGCCAAGTTGACCAGGCAGGTCTCGAACCCGTGGGCTCAGGCAATCCACTCACCTCAGCCTCCCAAAGCACGGGATTACAGGCTGAGCCACTGAGCCCAGCTATTGTACAAGTTTTTTCATAGACCTATATATATTTTATTTATTGCTATTATTTTTAAGTTCAAAGAGTTCATGTATAGGTTTGGTACATAGGTGTATTGTGTGATGGTGAGAACTGGGCTTCTATTGAACCTGTCACCCAGGTGGTGGAGGTACCCAGTGGGTAGTTTTCAGTCTTTAACTCCCTCAATTCCCCCATCCATAGGAGCACTTCAGTGTCTGTTGTTCCCATCCTTATGCCTATGTACATACAGTGTTTAGCTTCCACTTATTAGGGAGAACATATGGTATTCAGTTTTCTGTTTCTGTGATAATTTATGCTCAGGATGATGGTCTCTAACTGCATCCACGTTGCTGCAAAGGACTTTATTTTTTCTTTTTTATGGCTGTGTAGAATTCCATGGTATATATGTGCCACATTTTCCTTGTCCTGTCCACAGTTGATGGGCACCTAAGTTGGTTTTATATTTTTGCTATTGTGAATAGTGCTGTGATAAACATGTGTGTGTTGGTGTCTTTTTGGTAGAGTGATTTGTGCTTCTTTGAGTACATACTCAGTAGTGGGATTGCTGGGTTGAATGGTAAATCTATTTTTAGTTCTTTGAGAAATCTCCAAACTGTTTTCCACAGGGGTTAAACTAGCTTACATTCCCACCAACAGTGTAGGAACATTCTTTTTTCTCCACATCCTCACCAACATCTGTTGTTATCTGACTTTTTAATAATAGCCATCCTGACTGGTGTGAGATGGTGTCTCATTGTGGTTTCGATTTGCATTTCTCTGATGATTAGTGATGTTGAACATTTTTTTTTTTTTTTGGCCGCTTGTATGTCTTCCTTTGAGAACTGTCTGTTCATGGGAATGGATATATATTTTCATTTCTTTTAGGTATATTTCTAGAACTGCAATAGCTGTATGGTACAGTAACTCTATGTTTCATGTTTTGAGATACTGAGAGATGGTTTCTCAGAATGACTATACCATTTTACATTCCTACCAATAGTGTACAATGGTTTTAACTCTTTCATATCTTTACCAACACTTGTTATTATCTGTCTTTTTTGTTATACTTATCCTAGTGTGTATGAGTAACATCCCATTGTCGTTTTGATTTGTATTTCCCTGATAGTTGGTGATGTTGAGCATCTTTTTATATGCTAATAGTCATTTGTATATGTTCTTTGGAGAAATGTCTATTCAATTCATTTGCTCAGTTTTTTTTTTTTTTTGAGTTGGAGTCTCACTCTGTCACCCAGACTGGAGTCCAGTGGCCGCTCCCGGCCACCGCAGCCTCGACCTGCTGGGCTCCG
>NW_007249669.1:204131-207227 GCF_000164805.1 Carlito syrichta | reverse complement strand
AGGCATGTGCTACCACGCCCTGCTGATTTTTTTTGATTTATTGTAGAGATGAGGTCTCGCCGCCCAGGTGGGTCTCGAACCTGCGGGCTCAGGCAATCCACGCACCTCATCCTCCCAAAGGCGCAGTATTACAGGCTGAGCCACCGAGCCCGGCCATTTGCTCAGTTTTTAATTAAATTGTCTTTTTGTTATTGAGTTGTAATAGTTTTTCATATATTTTGGTACAATCTATTATTAGATACATCATTTGCAAATTTTTCTCCTATTCTATGGGTTATCTTTTTACTTTCTTGATGATATTAGAAAGCATGAGTACTCATACTTCATTCTTCATTTTCAAAATTGTTTTGACTATTTTGAGTTCTTGGCAAGTTCACATGAATTTTAGAATAAGTTTGTGGGCTGGGTGCGGAGGCTCACACCTATGATCCCAGCACTTTGAGAGGCCAAGGTGAGAGGATTGCCTGAGCCCATGGGTTCGGGACCAGCCTGGACAACTTGGCGAGACCTCATCTTTACAATAAAAAAAAAAAAAATTAGCTGGGTATGGGGGCACATGTCTGTAGTTCCAGCCACTTGGAAGGTTGAAGCAGAAGGATTGCCTGAGCCCAGCAGGTTGAGACTGCAGTGGCTGTGAGTGTACCACTGCATTCCAGCCTGGGCGATAGAGTAATACTCCAACTCAGAAAAAAAAAAAAAATCAGTTTGTTAGTTGCTGCAAAGAAGTCAACTGGGATACTTATAGGGATTGCATTGAATCTGTTGATTGGTTTGAGTAGCATTGCTGTCTTAAATCTTCTGACCCATAAACATGGGATTAAAAAGAAAAATCTATCTAGATTAAAAAAAATTTCTTTCAACAATGGTTTGTAGTTTTGTCCATCAACTGTGGACAGAACAATGGTCTGTTTTTCTAAGTATTTAGATAGATATTCAGTAAAGACTTACCTGGCTTTTTATGAGTAAAGTACATGAGCTTTACTATGTACCTAGATGTAGTGATCTTATTTTGGTGGCTTCTATAGAAGTTTTTGGTTCATATTAGTTTTTAGCTATGTTCTGGGTAGAGATCACCAGATGGCTAAATTCTGATGGAATGAGGGTCTGCCATGCCTCTGAATGAACCGTAACTTCCTTACAAATTTTTTATTACAAAAATAATATTGATTGTTATAAAATTCCTTTAACTACAAAATCACTTAAAATCAGAAGTACTGCTCACTTCTTCTTTCCATATTTCACTTACTAAGGTTTTTAGAACCAAACTATACATATAATTTTAAAAATAAAATGAGCTAACCTATACATTTTTGTATTCCGTTTTTAAATCCATAGTTGCTTTAAGTTTATTCTTAATTTTTAGAGAAGTAAAACTTGGCAGGGCATAGTGGTGCAAGCCTGTCATCCCAGCTATTCAGAAGGCCGAGGCACAAGGATCCTTTGAGCCCAGGGGTTCCAGTCCTGTTCGGTCAGAGGTCCCCAAGCCCTGGGCCACGGACTGGTCTATTAGGAACTGGGCTGCACAGGGTGGGCAAAGCTTCATCTGTATTTACAGCTGCTCCCCATTGCTTACATTACCACCTGAACTCTGCCTCCTGTCAGATCAGCAGCAGCATTAGTTTCTCATAGCAGCATGAACCTGAATGGGACTGCACATGCGAGGTAACTAGGTTGCACTCTCCTTATGAGAATCTAATACCTAATGATCTGAGGTGGAGCTGAGGCAGTGATGCTAGTGCTGGGGAGCGACTGCAAATACAGATTAACATTAGCAGTGAGGTTTGACTGCACAGAGATCATAATAAATCAATTGCTTACAGACTCATATCAAAACTCTATCACTGAGTGGCAAGTGAGTTGATGTACTTCAATTGTACAGCTGTATCCGGTGGCATAATTATTGCATAATTATGTATAATTATTTATAATATACTATATAATTATCCATATTGTATAATTGTGCATAATTGTTACATTAAACATTATGTTATATTTCATTATGTTATATATAAATATGTATTTATATTTTATAATATATATTTACCTGATATTTCATTATACATTATTATATATAAATTTATTATTATATATTCATTATGTATTACAATGTAATAATAATAGAAATAAAGTGCACAATAAATGTAATGTGCTTGAATCATCCCAAAACTATCTCCCTCACCCCCTTGTCTGTGGAAAAATTGAAACCAGTCCCTGATGAAACCAGTCCCTGATGCCAACAAAGGTTGGATCATGGATCTAGACAACACAGGGGGACTCTGTCTCAGAAAGAAAGAGAGAAAGGGGCAAGGAAGGAAGGAAGGGAGGGAGGGAGGGAGGGAGAGAGAGAGAGGGAGAAAGAGAGGAAGAGAGAGAAAGAAAGAAAGAAAGAAAGAAAGAAAGAAAGAAAAGAAAGAAAAAGAAAGAAAGAGGATGGGAGGGGCAGGGAGTGGGGGAGGGAAGGGGGAGGAAGACACTTGCATAAACTATTGTCATAAAAAATGACCGCTCAGGCCTGGCACAGTGGCTCACGCCTATAATACCAACACTTTGGGAGGCCAAGGGTGAGAGGATTGCCTGAGCTCATGGGTTCAAGACCAGCCTGATCAAGTTGATCAACCTCATCTCTACAGTTAAAAAATAAATAAATAAATAACCGGGTATGGTGGTGCGTGCCTGTAGTTCCAGCTACTTGGAAGGCTAAGGTGGAAGGATCGCTTGAACCCAGCAGATCAAAGCTGCTGTGTCCCTGAGCAGCATGCCACTGCACTCAAGCCTGGGCGACAGAATAAGACTCCAACTTAAAAAAAAAAAAAAAAAAAAAAGACAGCTCATTGGAATCTATTGTTATGATTATTTATTTGGCTAAGTTCGCTCTAAAACTTTAAGGGTATAGCAATGAAGGTTGAGCAGTATATTTTCATTTTCTCAGGCTGTTTTCTCATTGGCTTTCTTTAAGAGAAGTTGAATAAATGAAAGCAGAAAAGAATGAGCCAATGCTCTTTCTTTTTTTCTTTTTTTTGGGGGGTTGGAGTCTCACTCTGTCACCCAGACTGGAGTGCAGTGGCCGCTCCCGGCCACCGCAGCCTCGACCTGCTG
>NW_007249669.1:196417-204111 GCF_000164805.1 Carlito syrichta | reverse complement strand
TCAGCCTCCCAAAGGCGTGGGATTACAGGCTGAGCCACCGAGCCCGGCTTTAATTTTTTGATTTATTGTAGAGATGAGGTCTCGCCAATTTGCGCAGGTGGGTCTCGAACCCGCAGGCTCAGGCAATCCACTCACCTCAGCCTCCCAAGGTGCGGGATTACAGGCTGAGCCACCGAGCCCAGCTCAATGCTCTTTTTTAATAACTGTTTTTTACAGATCTGTTATTCTTCCACGTTTCATTCCCTAAGATAGGCAGAAGAATAACGGAGTTAAGAGCATCTCTCTGGAGTCTGCCTGGGAGGAGTTTGGCTCCCCATTTCTAGCTGTGTGACCTTGAGTAAGTTATTCAACTGCTCTGTGTCTGTTTCCTCATCTGTAAAATGAGAATCAAAATAGTGCCTACTTAAGGGAATTATTATGAAGATGAAATGAGCTAAAACATTCAAAGTACATGTAACAGCTCGCTGCACAAAATAAACACTCTAGAAAGTTAGCTGTTGTTATGTACAACCACCTCCATGCAGCAGATCTTTATCAGACTTTCACAGGCACAGCTCTGCCCTTCATCCCTCTGTTGTGTTGCCGCCTTCTTTGGCATAGGTTGGCTAACGCTTGTGTTGGAACACACTACTGAATGGGGAGCCAAAATCCTCAGATTGTGGGAGGCTTTATTTTTAGTAAAAGAAAAGGCAGTCTTTTTCTTTCATGATTTTGTGATACTCTTCATCATTGCTTTTTGTCTTTTTATATGTTGGACACAAGAATCCTAGTTAACAATGATTGAGTGCCTTATATGTTGAGTATGATGCTAGGTAAGAATAAGAGGGAGGGGACGGATTGGCAACTGAGGAAAACTGCTAGGGGGAGGGAGGGGCACACCTCATTCACAAGAGTACCTGCATAATCAACATTTGTATACCTAACCCTGAATTGTACCCCACATCTTTAAAATTAAAAAAAAATTTTTTTTAAAAGAAAAAGAAAAAGAGGGAGAGGGGAAGTGGGAGGGGGAGGGGAGGGAGAGAGATGGGGGGAAGGGGGGAAGAGGGAGAGAGAGAGAGTGCGTGTTGGTGCAAAAATGCCTTTTAGAAAAGAAAAGCACTTCTATCTGAGGAGTGTGAGTCCTTTTAAATTATCAGGACCAGAGAGACATTAAAATGAGGCAGAAATCACCCTACTTCCTCCTTGAGCTATGTATTAATCTCTTGAAACTGCTTGCTATTGCTATAAGTAGCTATAAATTAATCTAATTATGCTACATCGGACACTATAACCCACACCCTATAGCTTAATGTATAGCTAAGCACTAATCAATGTTATTTTGGTAAACCAATGAGAATTCCAAACAAACAACTTTGTGCGAGTCCACTCCCTGTTCTTCACCCCTTTGTTTTTTTGGTTTTTTCTGTGGGGGGAGGAGGGAGCATGTCTCCTTCTGTCACCCAGGCTGGAGTACAGTGGCATAATCATGGCTTGCTGCAGCCTCGACCTCCTGGGCTCAAGCGATCCTTCCACCTCAGACTCCCAAGTAGTTGGAATTTTAGGCGTATGCCATTGTGCCCAGCTAATTTTTTGACTTTCTGTTTTTTTTTGTAGACATGAGGTTTTCCTATGTTGCCTAGGCTGGTCTTGAACTCCTGGCGGCTCAAGCAATCTTCCTGCCTGAGCCTCCCAAAGTGCTGGGATTATAGGCTGAGCCACTATACTTGGCCTTTTCTTGGCTTTAAAAATCTACTCCTAACTGTTGCTAATTGGAATCTATATTCAGGGCAACTTGAATCTATTCTCCTGGATTGCAGTCCTCAAGCTTGGCCCAAATAAAGTCTCTGCTTATATTAGTTTTGTCTCAGCTTCTTCTTTTTAGGTCGACATTAGATAAAGTAACTTGTCTGTGAACCTAAAGCTGGTAAAAGTGACAAAGCTGAAATTCAAACCCAGGGACATCTGATTTCAAAATCTTGCACTTTGTATCTGGGCGCAATGAAGCATGCCTGTAGTCCCAGCCACTTGGGGGAGGATTCCTTGAGGCTAGGAGTTCAAGACTAGCCTGGGCAACATAGCAAGACCAGGTCTCAAAACAAAAAGATAAACAAACAAACAAACAAACCCAAAAAACAGCTTGTACTTACCACTTTGCCATACATTTCTGACATTGTGAAGTTCTTGTATTTTGTATCTTTATGTATTGAAGCTTGAAAAGAAGAGGTTTATTTTAACGTGGAAATGTGTTACTTTATAATATTACAGTTATATTTAAGAACATAATTGGATTTGCAGGGGCGTTTTACATTCTTTCTCTTACAGAACTCTAAGAAATGCCTTGGACTACATCAATCACTGAGCCATTGTTTTTAGTATCTAGAAAATAAGCTCTTGTTCCTTGAAAGTAGAGAAGTAAACTAAAAAAAAAAAATCAGTTAGGGGAAAATACTTTATGTTTATTAAAGAACATTTGTATTCTACTTACATCATTCAAAATTCTCTTCCATTGTAATATATACACATTTGGTTAGTGAAAAGTGTTTGGGGTAAACAATATGCTTTTTAAATGGAAAACAAAGAGTATCTTCTAATCTTTGTTAATGTACATATGTTTATTTAGCACATACTTTTCAGTCTAAACAATGAACTTTTTCATTGGTAGCAAGAAATGCAAAAAAACAAAAACAAAACCTGAGTCTTAGCTCTTAACAGGAATCTATTAGAATGATAAAAATATAAGGCAAGGCTGTACTCAGAACCAGAAGAACTATTACTGGAACCTAAACTCTTGTTTACCTCTGATGCTTGATTTTAGGGTAAAAAGTACATTTATATTACAGTAAGAATAGTGAGACTTTAATTTATTTAACAAATATTATTTTACCTACTGTGTGCTAGGTGAATTCTGGGCTTTAACCCCCAAATTTTGGAGGTTACTTTTGGACTTATTTTATATTTGAACTGGGCCTTTTGCATTACCATAAAGCATTGCTGTTTGTTTGTAAGCGATGGAGGCTTTCATATGGCCAATTTTAGTAAAATCTCTTCATGTCAGTGTAAAAATAATAAAATTAGGAAACTGTTTTCTGGTTTATTTGTTCCATAGGAAATAATATTTATATGTTACTATCCATAGTCAATTTTTTTGATACAGATAATATTGTTGTGTGTTTCAACCGATACTGTAATTCCAATGGAAATTTTGAAATGAGAATGTTTATTTTGCTATTAGTAAGAGTAAGTAAGCATAACACATGAAGTTCCATTTTACCACAGTGCTATTCTGTTTCCATTTCAGTGTCTTATACTTATTGGTCAGTCCTGGTTGAAGAAGTTTGGTTACTATAAGATCATCTTAATTTCTTTCTACCTAGAAGCAACAGCCTCCATTGTCATGTTATTCTCGGGGCAGCAATACTATTACTCTTTGGCTGTTTATCTCACAATTATCATGTAAGTAAATGCTGGTTCCAATCTCAGAATTATACTAGGTCTTATCCTTCACCCTTTCAAGAAGTTTAATATTCATTACTAGGGAGGGTCATTGCACCTTTCTGTCAAATTGTCTGAATGTTAACAGCTTATTTTCTGAAGGAATTTTGTACACTAACTTTTGTAATGAAGTTAAGCTCCTTTTTTAACCTATTAAAGTGCAACATTTAGTAAATGCTGCTGCCAGTAAATGAGGACTTCTATTCCTCCTGTTTCTGCAACCTCTCTTCTCCAAGCACCTACTTTCATCATTTACCACCCCTCCTCCCCAGACATCTCATATTCAGCATGTCCAAATCAAGGATCTGGCGCCCAAATCTACTCTTTTACTGTTGTTTGCCATCTTGGGACATGACTGTACCACTTATCTGGTTGACCAAGCCAGGGATTAATATGTTGTCATTGCCTTTTCTCTCTTCTTTGATACCTATGTCCAGCACACTATCAATTACTAGCAGTTTGCCTCCCAAATGTGACCTGAATCCATCCCTACTCTTTCCCATTGCCATTCCTGTAGCTCAGGTCCTCATCATCTCTTAAACAGAAAGCTGTAGGGCCTATTAGATGATCCCCTTGTCTCTACTCTCCATCCCTCCGACCCTTTTCTCTACATTGCTTGTAGAATAACATGCCATTCTTCTGCTTACCCATCTGAAGTGGCTTTTCAGTGCTTTCAGGATATATCCAGATGGTGACTTAGGATATTCTCTGTGACATCAAGTCTTCTTTACGGCTTCATCCTCATATCCTGTGACTCTTCCACTTACACCACATGTTCTGCCATACAGAAATACGTTGCTGTTTCTGGTTCAGACAACTCCATGTCTAGAAGATGCACAATTCCCTGTGCCCAGAAAGCTCTTCCCCATTTCTTGCTTGGATTTCTCTCAGTGTTTCTTAGGCCGCAGCTTGGGTATGTGCTTCTGTGGGAAGCCTTCCTTGATTTCCTCATCTGGATGAGGTGTCCCTCGTACATGACCCCAAATGCCCTATGCTTATCTCTGTAGTGCTTTTAAAAGCCTCTGCCTGTGACTGTCTGTGGTCCCCATTAAACTGAGTTTATTGTGAATAGGGTCTAGTCTATTATCACTGTGGTCTGTTGCCTACTGCAGTTCCTGCAAATTCTTGGTCCTTAGAAAATGTGTTTTGAGTGAAGGAGGCAATAAACCCTATTACAGGTCCCTGCTGGAACAATTTGAGAAAATTTTCATGAAAATTTATTTGCATTTGGAGCAAATTAAAGGTGGAGAGTGTAGTAATAAACCCAAAGGATCAAATCTCTATGAAATTTCAAAACATTGGAACCCCATGTAGATAACTATTCTATTAGTCTGTAAGTATGGCCTTGGCTATATAATAGTTAAAATGACATTTTATAGTAATTTTTACAAGAAAACTTTTTTGTTTGCTTTTTTGCTTAAACCGTCTCTCTCATTTTTATTATTCTGTCATAATTAAAATGCTATATGCCCATTTCCAGTTATTAACTTATCCTATTTTTGATGTCAAGAGACAGATGTCTATCTGATAAGTTTCTCTGACATGTTCTGTTCTTTAGAATATATCCATAATTCAAGTAGATTAAATGAGCAGGTAGTCATTTGGGAATGAGGAAGAAGCATAAAAATCATTTTCCAAAATCCCAAATGAAAGTAGTTTTTTCATTTTTATAAGAGAATTATGTATTCATAGATATATAATATTTGGAGAGAGAGAAGTATGTGCCTAATATAGCTTTACTTTTATACTGTATCATTCATTTTTTTCTTCTGGTAAACCAAATGTCAACTTTCATTTTATTTTTATTTTTTGAGTAGGGGGCTCACTCTGTGGCTTATTCTGGAGGGCAGTGGCAAGATCATTACTCAACACAGTCTCATACTCCTGTGCTCAGGGTTCCTCCCTCCTCAGCCTCTTGAGTAGCAGGGACTACAGGCTTGTACCACCATGCCCAGCTAATTAAAAAAAATTTTTTTTTGTAGAGATGAATTTTCACTATTTTGCCTGGGCTGGTCTCAAACTCCTGGGCTTAAGCTACCCTACTGCCTCAGCCTTCCAAAGTGCTGGGATTATAGCTGTGAGCCACTGTGCCCAGCCTTCATTTAATTTTTATTAACAAAAATTTCATATGTATTTTGAAATGTTTTTCTAGGGTGACTCTACAAGCTTCTTTCTCCTTGTTTAACCTGCCACTAACTGACATGGTCGATGCAGATTTACTGAAGTTTAATAGGCAGTAAGTATATTTATTTAAATGTTAGCTACAAAAATATCACGTGTAGACAAGGAACTTTCGGAATCCTTGTATCTCAGTTATATTGCCACTAGAAATCACATATCTATAAGACAGTTATAAGAGATATCACTGGGAACTAGGGAACAGAGAAAAATAAGATAATAGTACTTGTTTGCCCTGGGCAACTTTTCCCCACTTCTGAAAGAACATCGTAATTTTTTATCCCTCAGATTCATACAACCAATGTTACAACAAGGTTAAATCTCAGAAACCAAAGTGAAATCTCAGATAGCTTTATATTCTACATATTGCAATGTTCATTATTACAGGAGGTGTTAAGGCAAAATGACCTTTACTCGTGAAATTGCAAGAATTAAAATAAAAAAAAATCAAGGTCCATCCTATCCTTTGTTACTTGAAAAAATCTAAGCTAATGACCAGAAGTTTCTTTTCTTTGGTATGATTATAAACATTTTATATCAGCTCTAAGTTTTACTTGGCTGGTGTATATCTTCTAATATATGTCCAGTTTTAAACTATAGAGAGGAGCCGGGCTCGGTGGCTCAGCCTGTAATCCTGCGCCTTTGGGAGGCTGAGGTGAGTGGATTGCCTGAGCCCACGGGTTCAAGACCTGCCTGGGCAACTTGGCGAGACCTCATTTCTACTACAGGTAGTGTGCGCCTGTAGTTCCAGCAACTTGGAAGGCTGAGGCGAAGGATTGCCGGAGCCCAGCAGGTCGAGGCTGCGGTGGCCGGGAGCGGCCACTGCACTCCAGTCTGGGCGACAGAGTGAGACTCCAATTTAAAAAATAAATAAATAAATAAATAAATAAAAATAAAACAGAGGCACATTCTTTTTATTTTTTCATCTTTATTTGAGATTCAGGGGGGTACATAGGCATGTTTGTTATGTGGACATAGTAATTAGTGGTGGGGATTGGGTTTCAGGTGGCCCATTTTCCAGAGTGAACACTGTACCCCAGGGTTAATTTCTGAACTCCCCCTTGTTGGTGCCTTCAGTGTCTATTGTTTCCATTTTTGTGACCATTTAGCTCCCTTATATGAGTGAGAACATTTGGAGTTTGGTTTTCTGTTTCAGAGTCAGTTAACCTAGGATGATGATCTCTACCTCCATCCATGTAGCTGCAAAGAACATGATTTCACTCTCTTTTTATGGCTGTGTTGTGTTCTATGGTTATATATAATTTTCTTTATCCAGTCAGTTGTTGGTGGGTACTTAAATTGGTTCCACGATTTTGCTATTGTGAATAGAGAGGCATATTCTTTATTAGCTCTTTTTTTTTTTTGAGTTGGAGTCTCACTCTGTCGCCCAGACTGGAGTGCAGTGGCCGCTCCCGGCCACCGCAGCCTTAACCTGCTGGGCTCTGGCGATCCTTCCACCTCAGCCTTCCAAGTAGCCAGAATTACAGGCGTGCGCTACCACGCCCGGCTGATTTTTTGATTTATTGTAAAGATGAGGTCTCGCTGCCCAGGCGGGTCTCGAACCCGCGGGCTCAGGCAATCTGCTCATCTCAGTCTCCCAAAGACACGGGATTACAGGCTGAGCCACCGAGCCCGGCTGTTAGCTCTTTTTTAATGCAAATTAAATCGAGGGAAGCTTTGCTAGCTGCCCAATTTCCTCTTTACATAATTCCTTTCATGTTTCAGAGTTTTGTTGCTAGGTCATATTTGGAGTGATAAGCAAGATGGTGTACTCCCTACCATTCAGGACCATGTCTTTGATGCCACTTGGGGTGTAGTGTGTTGCTCCATGGGTTCTTTGACTTTGCCACAGAAAAGCATTTCAGAGTGAGTCCCAAGTACAGTTTAAGACAGAATTTATTAGAAAGAGAGAGATGGCCGGGCTCAGTTGGCTCAGCCTGTAATCCTGCGCTTTGGGAGGCCGAAGTGAGTGGATTGCCTGAGCCTGCGGGTTCGAGACCCTCCTGGACAACTTGGTGAGACCTCATGTCTACAATAAAAAT
>NW_007249669.1:189692-196365 GCF_000164805.1 Carlito syrichta | reverse complement strand
AGGCTGAGGCGAAGGATTGCCGGAGCCCAGCAGGTCGAGGCTGCGGTGGCCGGGAGCGGCCACTGCACTCCAGTCTGGGCGACAGAGTGAGACTGTAACTCAAAAAAAAAAAAGAAAGAGAGACATGCTCAAGAGTGATGATGGGTCCCTTAAGAGAGGGCATGTGCTTGCCTTTTACAAGAAGTTTTGTATACTTTTACAACCATGATTAAGCAAACCATGAGCTAAGAGTGGTGGGCTACATGTGTCTAGTCATGAGTTTTGATTGCCATCTCTCTACCTTCAGTGAACTAAGAGGATGGGTGGCAGGTGGCTAGTCATGAGTTTTGATTACCTCAACCTTCTGAGGTCACAAGGACCTTCTAAATAGTTAAAGTTATTGCCTAACTAGACTTGAGCTTTTCTTAGAACATCATGTCTATGTTTTGGGTAGCTCCTTATTGCTTCTGTGATTTACTGTACCAGCAAATCTACCTTCAAGCCCACAAGGTAGTCAGGTCTGGTGTGCCTGGTCAGTCAGGTGAAGTTTGTGTACCAACAAGAAAGACGTAAGAATGCTTACCTTATTTCAATTTAAACTGCCTATAAGAAATGTATCTATCTAAAAGGGGGAAACCCCAAAAAACTGGAATTATCTTTTGGAAGGTGGACCCCTTATAGTTCAGGCTTCCCCAACTAGATGAGTGTCTAGGAATCCATCAGCATCAGTGTATCAGCTAGAATTGCTGTAAGGAATGATCTGTGGAAGAAGCGTCCCAAGTGAGGCAAACAGATGACAGGTTCTTCTACCATGACAATGCACTTGCCCATACCATGCTGAGTGTTCAGTAGTTTTTGCCAAAAACACCATGACGCCCATGCCCCACCCTCCCTATTCACCTGATTTCACCCCGAGCGACTTTTTTTGTTTGTTTATTTCCCTGGATGAAAAAATTCCTTGAAGGGAAACTTTGCTGAAGAGGAAGAGGTGAAATAAAAAATGGCAGAAGCACTAAAAGGCATCAAAACTGATGAGTTCAAAACTGTTTAGTGCAATGGGAAAAGTGTCTCATTAGTTGTATTACATCAAATGGAGAGTACTTTGAAGGTGACTGAAATTTAAACATGCAGGAGTAAATACATAATTTTTAAAATAAATAAATTCTGGGTTCTTTTGGGGGGGTTCCCCCTTGTATGTCTAACCTGCACTGAATAACCTGCCTCATCTTCACTTTTGTCTCCTTCATACCTAGAAAACTGGCTCAAAGCACTTTTCTCTTGAGTGAATAAGTTAAAAAAGCAGTCATGTTAGTAAACATCTTAGATTTCTCAAATTTTTTTTTATTTTTGAGTTAGCGTCTCACTCTGTCACCCAGGCTGGAGTACAGTGGCACCATCACACCTCATCACAGCCTCGACCCCCCTGGGCTCAGGCGATCCTCTACCTCAGCCTCCTGAGCAGCTGGGACTACAAGTGTGTATCACCACATCTGGAAAATTTTAAACATTTTTTTGTAGAGACAAGGACTTGCTATGTTGCTCAGGCTGGTCACAAACAACATAACCTCAAGCGATCCTCCTGCTTCAATCTCCCAGAGTGCTGGAATTACAGACATGGACCACCATGCCCAGCTCTCAAATTTTTTTGAGTGAAATAGGTTATAAATAAATAAAATACCTGGAACAGTTGGAAAAGGAAGGGCACTAACATTTATCAAATGCCAAAGTATATATACACTTGTATGGCTGTTCGTTCAGTACTCACAGCATCCTTAAGTAGTAGATATTATTAACCCAACAAATATTTGTTGATTGCTTCCTGTGTGTCAGGCAATGTGGTAAATGTTGGGGATATGATACAGTAGGTCTTAGAATGAACTCTCCAGGTTATCTGAGGCTCTTTACTCTCCCTAAAACATGCTTATGTACATGGTATGCCATAGGTTTGTGATTAATTGACTGTGCTTTTCCTCTCCCATGATTCAGCTGTATCCTTACCAAGGGTCACTGTTTTTTGTTTTAAATCTGTTAATGTCAGATGTACTTGTTAGTGCAATTACAAAATCCAATTGCACTTATATTTTATGAACCTAGGAAATATAAGTGTGAAATGAAAGCTACTTCTATGAAAACAAAATAGAATACTTTAGAAAGACTCTATAAAGATTAAATTGTAAAAACCTACTATTAAGTTTGATGTGAGAATGGTAAATATTTTGGGGAAAAGTCATAAAAATCTAAACAAAAGTCATAATAAAAATCTATTTTGGACTCAGTTTGCTTTATAAATGACTTTTGGCTCTCTTCGTAACTGACGGTACTAGCAAAAACTGTTAATCATATAATATGGATATTGTTTATAATACAAGACAGTACAGCACTTTCATCAGTGGACCCATACTCAAAGAAAAAAAAACCACAGAAAAGATTGATGAATGAGTATGGTTAAGTTAAAATAGAATGATTAATGCCTCTTCTTATAAAAGTGACTTTTTTGCTTCAGTCAACTGTCCTAGAAATCATGTCAGAGAAGACTTTCTACTGCAGTGAGTGAAAATAGTTGTAGCCCCTGCCCTGGTGGAACTTTTAGTCTAATGGGGGAGATAAATGGCAATTATATTAGCAAGCAATCATAATCATCCCATTTTTCAGGAAACTAAGACCCTTCACAAATTAGCTTTCCCAGGGTAATGTAACTAGCAGACTGAAGAGCTGGGAATGAAACCCAAGCTTTTTACCACCAAATCAAACTTCCTCTAATTCTCTGGCCTTGACTTTCTTCCCTTTTCCTCCCTCTTCTCTTCTTCTTTCTTCTTCCTTTTGTCTTATTTTTTTCTTTAGTTGCAAGGCTTCCATCATTAGTTGAAATATGACAAGATTTCAGTTTATTCAGTCAATGTACTTGGTTTATTTTATATGACACTACCATTTTAAGAATTATATGGCAGGATTCTTATAAGGAATACATTAAAGTAATCCATAATGAAATTTGGGCAGAAAAACCTAGGTATGAATCTCAGTTTTATTGCTTACTAGCTGTTTAATTCTGGACAAGTTAAACTGCCTTCCCATCTCCCAAACAGTGGTGGTAATATCTTCTTCATGGGATTGTCGTGGGGTTTAAGTTAAATAGTAAGAGCACATAACACAGTGCAGGACACAGACAGCTCTCACTTAATGAACATTTAAGAGACTAGCTGTGTCTTCTCTTTGGATATTAGCTTCTTCACTTAAGAGTTAGATTCTTCTCTGCCACTATACAATGCATCCATGTAACCAAAACTATCTGTACACCCTAAAGCTATTTAAATAAAAAATAATAACTAATAATAACATTTTTAAAATTAAAAAATAATTAGGTTCTTCTAGTTTTATAATCCCTTGTCAGTGAGGAGTTATATTTTATAATACTATATTATTTCTATTAGTGTCTACTTAGGAACAAGAAAAGCAAACTTTACAGACAGAACGCCTTGATACATATATACGTGCATGTATACATACATATATGCAGAGATACATATACATACATGCAATTTGTGTGTGATCTACACCTGTGCTACTTTTGTCTGTTCTAGGTCACCCATTCCCTCAATGGTTTTTGGCATCAATGCTTTGTTTACCAAACCAGCTCAGGCTTTTGCTCCCATAGTTATACTCTTTAAGTTAAGCCAGTATGGATATGGAAACTCAAAAAGCAGGTAAAGTAAAGAAAAAAAAGAACTTTTGAAATAATGTAAAAGAAATATGAAAGTAAATGCAACCTTTTATATTTATTGCTAATAAATTATCTTGACCTTTGAATAAGTCATTAATTCATATCTTGAGTAAGCTATAATAAAAAGTATTAATGTCAAATGGACATTAATGGGCGTATCTTTAAATATATTCTTTAAATTATGTACATACTGCATGTCTATATAATTCACATTAAACTACATATTGATGCTTTACTAAGTAATTCATTCATTTATGATTTCATTTCACAAATGTTTTTGAGGGCTTGTTATTACATGCCAGGTACAAAGGTACTGGGAATACAAGATGAATCAGAAGCCTCTAAGGGGCCCTACAGGTTAAAAAAAACCTGTGATAAGGGCTCCACCAGGGGCACTGAGGTAATGCAGAGAAGAGGTTTTTTTACCTGTTTTGCTCGGAGGCAGGGAGCACTTCTCAGAAGAGGCAGTTCTTGAGCTGAGTTGTGGGGAGTCTGAGCAGGATTTCCCCTCCTGAACATGGAGAAATGTCATTCTAAGCAAAGAAAACAACATGGCAAATACCTGGAAGCATGAATGAACTCTCAGTAAGTTATTCATTTAACAAATATAATTGATAGCCTACCAAGTGCTAGGTTTTGTGATGTGGCAGTGAGGTATGGTAGTGAACAAAACAACAGAAATCTCTGCCCTCGTCATTGTCAAGAGAATAAGCAGACAAGTCATAGACTGGGAGAAAATAGGTGCAAAAGAAATATCTGAGCCGGGCTCGGTGGCTCAGCCTGTAATCCCACGCCTTTGGAAGGCTGAGGTGAGTGGATTGCCTGAGCCTGTGGGTTCGAGACCTGCCTGGGCAACTTGGCGAGACCTCATCTCTACAATAAATAAAAAAAAAATTAGCCGGGCATGGTAGCACGTGCCTGTAGTTCCAGCTACTTGGAAGGCTGAGGCAGAAGGATCGCCGGAGCCCAGCAGGTCGAGGCTGCGGTGGCTAGGAGCGGCCACTGCACTCTAGTCTGGGCGACAGAGTGAGACTCCAACTCAAAAAAAAAAAAAAATATCTGATAAAGGAGTATTATCCAAAATATGCCAAGAACTCTTAAAACTCAACAATAAGAAAATGAACAACCTGATTAAAAAATGGACAAAAGACCCAAACAGGCACTTCATCAAAGGAGATATACTGGTAGTAAATAAGCATATGAAAAGATGCTCCACATCATATGCCATTAGGGAATTGCAAACTTTTAAAAAATGAGATACTGGTATATATCTGTTAGAATGTTCAAAATCCAAAACACTGACAGCACCAAATGTTGGCATAGATGTGGAGCAATAGGAACTCTCATTCATTGATGGTGGAAATGCACAATGGTACAGCCACATTCTATTCTAATAAGAGGGAGACAAAAAGAAATTAAATAAGTAAAATACATAGTATGTTAAACGGTGATATGCTTTCTGGTAAATAATAATAATAATAAAGCAAGAAAGAGAATAGGAAGAGTTGGGGGAAGCTGAATTTTTAAATAGGGTGATGGGGAAGACCTCACCAAGAAGGTGACTCTTGAATAAAGACTTGGAAGAAAATGAGAGGGAGGCATGGAGGCTCTCTGATGGAAGAGTGTCCCTGGCAGAAGGTACAGCAGGTGCAAAGGCACTGAAGTAAGCATGCCTGGCATTCTAGGTCTGGCAAAGAGGCCAGTGTGGCTGGAACAGAGCAGAATAAGCAAGAAGGAAGGAGGCAGGGATGAGGAGGAAGGCCAGATTGCATAGGGCCTTGCAACCCTGTTTGTTACTTTGATTTCACTGTAAGATGAATAGTGATGGTGAAGTAGTGAAAGATTGATTAATTGACTGATTTAATAGATTTAAAAAAAAATTTTTTTTGAGTTGGAGTCTCACTCTGTCGCCCAGGCTGGAGGGCAGTGGCACACTCCCAGCCACCGCAGCCTCGACCTGCTGGGCTCCGGCAATCCTTCCGCCTCAGCCTTCCAAGTAACTGGAACTACAGGCGCGTGCTACCACGCCTGACTAATTTGTGATTTATTGGGGAGATGAGGTCTCACCAAGTTGCCCAGGTGGGTCTCGAACCCGTGGGCTCAGGCAATTCACTCACCTCAGTCTCCCAAAGCACGGGATTGCAGGCTGAACTACCGAGCCCAGTTAGACTTTGTTTTTTAAAAGCAGTTTTAGGCTCACAACAAAATTGAGTAAAATGTACACCCTCTCCTCCCACATGGGTGTAGTGTTCCCTGTGATCAATATCCTGCACCAGAATTGTACCTTTGTTATAACTGATGAAACCTCCACAGACATATCAGCAAAAGTCCATAGTTAAATTAAGGTTCATTCTTAGTGTTGGGAATTTTATGGGGTTGGACAAATGTATAATGACATGTCTACACCATTATAATATCATAAAGAATAGTCTCACTGCCCAAAAAAATCCTCTGCACTCTGCCTATTCATCTCCCCCTCCCCACTCTCACCTGAAAACTACTGATTTTTTTTTTTTTACTGACTCCCTAGTTTTGCCTTTTGAGAATGTTATGCAGTTGAAATCATAAAGTATGCTTTTAGATTGGCTTCTTTCACTTAATAATATGCAATTAAGTTTACTGCATGTCTTTTTATGACTTGATGGTTCATTGCTTTTTCGTCCTGAATGATATTCCATCATCTGGATGTACTACTGTTTATCCATTCACCTTTTGAAGGACATCTTGGTTGCTTCCAAGTTTTGGCAGTTGTGGATAAAGTTGCTGGAAACATCCATGTGCAGGTTTTTGTGTAGACATATGTTTTTGCTTCATTTAAGTAAATGTCAAGGAGCATGATAACTGGATCATATGGTAACAGTATGTTTAGTTTTGTAAGAAATTGCCAAACTGAGCCAGGTTCAGTGGCTCAGCCTGTAATCCCGCACTTTGGGAGGCTGAGGTGAGTGGATTGCCTGAGCCCGCGGGTTTGAGACA
>NW_007249669.1:164924-189248 GCF_000164805.1 Carlito syrichta | reverse complement strand
TCACCTCAGCCTCCCAAAGGCGCGGGATTACAGGCTGAGCCACCAAGCCTGGCTTATTTTGCCCATTTTAAAGTCAGGTCTTTGGTTTTCTCATTGTTGAGTTTTAAGAGTTCTTGGTATGTTTTAGAGGATAGTCCTTTATCATATGTTTCTTTTACAAATATTTTATCCCAACCTGTGACTTGTCTTTTTATTCTTTTTACAGTGTCTTTCACAGAGCAGAGCTTTTTAATTTCAAGATCAGTCCATCAATTCTTTCTTTCATGGATCATACCTTTTGTGTTGTATCTAAAAATCCATCACCATATGCAGGGTCACCTAGATTTCTTCCTAATCTCGTAAGAGTTTTTCTATTTTAGGCTAATTTTTGTAAAGGGTGTAAGATTTAGGTCTTGATTCTTTTTCTTTCTTTCTTCTTTCTTCTCCTTCTTCTTCTTCTTCCTCTTCTTCTTCTTCTTCTTCTTCTTCTTCTTCTTCTTCTTCTTCTGGTGTAAGATTTAGGTCTTGATTCTTTCTTCTTTTTCTTCTTCTTCATTTTCTTCTTCTTCTCCTCCTCCTCCTCCTCCTCCTCCTCCTCCTCCTCTTCTTCTTCTTCTTCTCTATTGTTCTTTTACTAATACCATACTTCTTGATTACTGTAGCTTTGTAGTAAGTCTTAAATGTAGGTGATGTCAGTCCTCTGTTCTTTTCCTTTAATACCATCTTGGCTATTCTAGGTATTTTGCTTCTCCATGCAAACTGTAGGTTGTTTGTTAATATCCACAAAATAGGCCCGGGCTCGGTGGCTCAGCCTGTAATCCCGCGCCTTTGGGAGGCTGAGGTGAGTGGATTGCCTGAGCCCACGGGTTCGAGACCCGCCTGGGCAGGTGAGACCTCATCTCTACAATAAAATCAAATAATTAGCCGGGCATGGTAGCGCGCGCCTGTAACTCTGGCTACTCAGAAGGCTGAGGTGGAAGGATTGCCAGAGCCCAGCAGGTCGAGGCTGCGGTGGCCGGGAGCAGCCACTGCACTCCAGTCTGGGCGACAGAGTGAGACTCCAACTCAAAAAAAAAAAAAAAAAAAAAAAATCCACAAAATAACTTGCTGGGATTTTGATTGGGATTGTGTTGAATCTATAGGTCAAAGAACTGACCTGTTGCAATATCTAGTCTTCCAATTCATGAACATGAATGATCTCTCCACTTAGTTAATTTTTTTATTTCTTTCATCAGAATTTTTAGTTTTCTCCATACAGAGTTTGTATATGAGGGGGAACCCACACAAAGCAGAATTATTTTTTTGAACGGCTTCCTCCAATAGATTCTAGGAACCCATCAACATTAGTGTACCAGCCAGTGTTATTGTGAGAGGCTGTGTTTGGCTTAAGTGAAGTTTTTTTTTTTTTTTTTAGATCTTTCAATGCTTTTGCCCATTTCATAATAGGTGATTTATTAGTGCACCTGCCCATACCAGGCTGAGTGTTCACAGTTTTAGACCAAAAACAGCATGATGCCCAGTGCCCCTCTCTCCCTATTCATCTAATCTCATCCCAGAATTTTTTTTTTTTTGGTTTGTTTCTCTGGATGAGAAAAAGTTCTCAAAGGGAAACATCTTGCCAGTGTGGAAAAGGTGAAGCAAAAAATAGCAGAAGCACTGAAAGACATCAAAATTGACAAGTTAAAAAACTGTTTTGAGTAGTGAAAAAAGAGTCTCGACAGACGTATTGCATCAAACGGAGAGTACTTTGAACGTGACTAAATTTAAACATGTAAGAATACTCAATTTTTAATACATGAATTCCGGCTTTTTCGTGTCTCTGTTGTATATTTTGTTTGACTTGTGTCCAGATATTTCATTTTTTGGGGGGTGCTAATGTAAATGGTATTGTGTGTTTACTTTTAAATTCCACTTATTTATTGCTGGCGTATAGGAAGGAGATTGACTTGTGTACATTAATATTGTAGTTTCCAACCTTAACTGTCTATTAGTTCCAGGAAACTTTTTGTTGTTGATTCTTTTGGATTTTCTATATAGATGTGGATTTGTTTTTTTAAGGTTTTTCTTACAACTTTTTCTCCACCATCTTATTATAAACAGTTTCAGCCCAGCTTGGTGGTTCACAGCCATAATCCTAGGGCTTTGGAAGGCAGAGGTGTTAGGATCACTTGAGATCAGCCTGCCTGGGTTTGTAGAGTATCTCTACAAACAATAAAAAAATTGACCAGATGTGGTAGCCCGTGCCTGTAGTCCCAGTCACTTGGGAGGCTGATGCGGGAAGATTGTTTCATCCTAGGAGTCAGAGGCTACGTTGAGCCATGATCATGCTACTGCACTCCAGCCTGGACAACAGAGTGAGACCCTGACTCAATAAACAAAAAGCAAAAAAAAGTTTTAAAAGAAAATTGTACATTGAAGATATTTAGATTCAACCATTTATATCTTACAGTATGTTTTATTTCATATTAGTCAATGTAGCCATTCCTCTATAAATCAAACCATCTTATTTTTCCTCTCAACTTTTTATTATAAACATTTTCAAACACAAAAAAAGTTTAAAGTACAGAGAAAATCCACGTACTTCGTAGATTCAACAGTTGCTAACATGTTGGCATGTTTGTTTTATCTGTTTCTGTGTGAGTGTCTTTGTTCTCTGAACCATTTTAAGGCAAATTGCAGATTTAGTGGCATGTCACCCCTAATGGTTCACCATGCATCTCTTAGAAATAAACATTCTGATTGGACAGTCTTGAGCTGAGTAAAGATCTGACTTGGCTTTCTTTTAAACAGCATACCTCTGACTGCTGTGTAAAGAATAGTCTGAAGAGAGTCAGGGGAGGTCATGTGGAACCTGTAGATGAGTGGCATGAGGTGTATCATGCTTGGTGGCAGCCAGCGGGAGTGAGATTGAAAAGGCAATCAGGAACTGACGGGAAGGACCTGTATGCTGGATTTAGAAGATACATGGGATTTTATTAAGCCTACACCACAGGCTTTTACAAATATGATGACTTACTGGCTTTTGTTTTATGAGTACTCTGTGTACTATTATTTACTCAAAAGTTTTCTTTGAGTTCATTTTAAATCACTAACTTAAAAAATCTTAACTGCTATAACCAAAAGTGTCCATGAAATCATTCATTGGGTGGACTTCAACTTTTCTAACACCATGAAAATATTTGACCATTAAAATAGAAAGAACTAGGCCGTGCTCGGTGGCTCAGCCTGTTATCCCAGCACTTTGGGAGGCCAAGGTGAGTGGATTGTCTGAGCCTGTGGGTTTGAGACCCGCCTGGGCAACTTGGCAAGACCTCATCTTTTACAATAAATCAAAAATTAGCCGGGCATGGTAGCGCACGCCTGTAGTTCCAGCTACTTGGAAGGCTGAGGCGGAAGGATCACTGGAGCCCAGCAGGTCGAGGCTGTGGTGGCTGGGAGCGGCCACTGCACTCCCGTCTGAGTGAGAGTGAGACTCCAACTCAAAAAAAAAAAAAAAATAGAAAGAACTATTATATATAATATTAAAATTATCATGTATATTACCTGGGGTCTTTGGGAAAGACCACTGTAGATAAAAGGAAGTTATTGAAGATTTTTAGGTGGAAAAAAAATATGACCTGAATTTTGTTTTAAAACGCTCTGATAATGATGTAAAAGAAAGATTGAAAGGGGGCAAGAAATGAAAGCTTAGTTACCAGTTGACTACTATATAACAAGTTTTCAGAATACAAAGGTAAATAAAACAGGTTACCGCTAGGAGTCTACAGACTAGTAAAGGAGACAGACATGAGGGCAGACAATTGCAGCACAGGGTGGTAGCTTCTAGGATTAGAAGTATGTATGAAATATAATGGTGGCTAAAGGTGGGCACGATCATCACTGTCTCAGGAACCAAGTCTAGAAAGGCATCACAGAGGAAAAAATGCTTTAGCCAGGTTTCAGCGGGGGTGTTAGCACTGTGCCTGGAGACTGCAGGTACCCAGGGAAGAGGAACAGCACATGCAAGGCATGAACAAATAAAACACTCAGCAAATATTTACTGAACACCTAGTACCAGGTGCTGTTCTGAACCCAAAAAACAAAGAGCAAAAGATGCAGTCCCCATTCTGAATAAGCTCACAGTCAACTATAGTGAAAGTCCTCATGCTATGTGTTGGTTGATATTACAGAAGTGTGGGCTGTTGGAGGCAAACACACTGGATGAGATAGAATTCAAACTGGGTAGCAAAGAAATGATCTCTCCAATGTATTTTGAAAATTCATAGTAGCAGGAGAAGTCTGTGAGAGCGCATAGAAGCGTGAGACTGGAGGACATGCTTGGAGGAATGGCGGATGCTTGAGTAGTAGAGCTTGAGAAGTGAGGACTTGATCCTAAAAGGAATGGAGGATTATAGTTATTAAACTGAGAAGTAATAGTATAAGATTTACCTCTTAAAAAAATCACTCTGCAGTGTGGAAAGTAGTTTGAAGGGGTGTCAGCCACAATGCAGGGAAAGAACAGTTTGAAGGAGAATGGAGTGATTTTTATATGGGAATGCACATGTAGGCCTGAGTTTAAAGCCGTGGAACGTGGAAGGCAAGAGGAGATTGACAGAGAGATGACGGGGTTAGAATCAGCAGAATTTGTGATGCTTGACTATGGAGGCCTGCCTCACAATTAGGTGACTGTGGTTAAGAAATTAGAATTGAAGGAAGTGTATGTAGACTGTTCTGGACCACATTTCTTCTGTAGAATTTGAAGGAACTCTTTCTCAGCCTCTGTTTCTCCATCTACTAGGTGACTGTTTTCCACCTGTACTGGGGACATGGCTCAAAGTTCAAGTAGCAGTAAAAACCTCAAGTAGACCAGGCACAGCAGCTCCTGTCAGTAATTCCAGCACTTTGGGAGGCTGAAATGGAAGAATTGCTTGAGCCCAGGAGTTGGAGACCAGCATAGTCAACATAGCAAGACACCGTCTCTACAAAAATTAATCAGTCATGGTGGTGCATGCCTGTAGTCCTAGTTACTTGGGATGCTGAGGTGGAAGACTTGCCTGAACCCAGGAGGTCAAGGCTACAGTGAGCTGAGATTGTCATGATCATGCCACTGCACTCCATCTTGGGAGACACAGTAAGACCCCCAGTTCAAAAAATTTAAAAATCCTCAAGCAATGTCATAGTAGAAAAACATGGTGGCTAAAAGAGGTCAGGAACAGAATCTGGGATAGAAAAGACCCAAAGCCCAGTATCTCCTGTTATAGCTTATTCACTGATGGATGTGAGAGTAATGGAGGAAGAACAAGTGTATTTAATTTGTCCCTCCAAATTTTCTTTTTTTTTTTTCTTCCTTTTTTTAGTTGAATTCTCTCTCTGTCACCCAGGCTGGAGTGCAGTGGTACCATCATGGTTTATGGTAGCCTTGACCTCTTGGGCTCAGGTAATCCTTCCGCCTCAGCCTACTGAATAGCAGGGGCTACAGGCATGCATCATGACATCTGGCTAATATTTTGATTTATTTTTTTTGTAGAGATGAGATTTCTCTATGTTCTCTGGGCTGGTCTCAAACTCTTGGGTTTGAGTGATCCTCCTGCTTCAGTCTCCCAAAGTGCTGGGATTATAGGTATGAGCCACCGTATCTGGACTTAATTTTCTTGAAATTCTTTCTCAAATAATACAGTGGCCCTAAATTAAGAATTACTTCTACACATTAGAATCACTTGAAGCTTGAAAAAGTTCTGGTGCCCAGGCCATATCCTAGACCAGATAAGTCAGAATCTCTGGGGAGAGTGAGATCCAGGCAGAAGTTTTGTTATGTTTTGTTTTGTTTGAGCCCAGGCTGGAGTGCGGTGGCACACTCACTACCACCACAGCCTCAACCTGCTAGGCTCAGGTGATCCTTCCACCTCAGCCTTCCAAGTAGCTGGAACCACAGGTGTACACCACACGCCTGGCTAATTTTTTGATTTATTGTAGAGACAAGGTCTTGCCAACTTTCCCAGGCTGGTCTCAAACCCATGGGCTTAGGCAATTTTCTCATTTATGCCTCCCAAAGTGCTGGGATTGCAGGTGTGACCCACCTATGCCTGGCCAGCATAAGTATTTTTTAAAGCTCCTTAGACAATTCCATTGTGAAGCCAATGTGGGGAACCTAGAGATTTACTTCCTTGAAAACAGAGGCCCTAGAGACTGAATCTTGTTGGCTTAGCCATGGACACGTTGGCAGCCAGACACGCTGGCAAACTAGTCTCATGATACTGAAAGCATTTTTAGAGGTATAAACTCATATAGCACACTCAAGTATCATTTATCTTTGAGTAATAATTTAACGTTTGGTTTCTGGTGGCCTCACATAGCTAATGCTAATCTGGAAGTGTCTGACTGAAGTCCAGAGGCTAATTGTACACTTAGCAGGATATAGTTGTGTGATCAGAAAATACTTTGAGATTCACCAGCATAAATAATTTAGCAAAAATGTCTATTTGAAATAAATTTTATACTTGCAAGTAAATTTTCTAACATTCAGCAATTATTTTACTGTTACCATATGCAGAACTGTGTAGCTCAGGGGTATTATTCTTCTCCCTGCCATTTTCCAAAGATGTTCTGTAATTCCTTGATACAGTTAGAGAAATGTTGTTTCCATGGGTGAGATTATTTAGCTACATTTAATAGGTCTATTTACTTCTTACTGACCCAAGAATACACAAGGGGGAACCCAAGAAAAACCAGGATTTATTTATAAAAAATTGTGTATTTATTCTTACATGTTTAAACTTCAGCCATCTTCAAAGTACTCTCCATTTGATGCAATGCACCTATCGAGACACCTTTTCCACTGCTCAAAACAGTTTTTGAACTCATTAATTTTGATGTCTTGGAGTTCCTCTGCTGTTTTTGTTTCACCTTTTCCACATAGGCAAAATGTTTCTCTTTGAGGACTTTTTTCATAAGGGGAAACAAACAAAGAAAAAAAGGTTCTTGGGGTGATATTGGGTGAATAGGGAGGGTGGGGCACAGGGGCCATACCGTTTTGGATCAAAAACTGCTGAACACACAGCATAGTGTGCACAGGTGAGCTCGTAAATCACCCATCATTAAATGGGCAAATGCATTGAAAGAAAAAAAAAATCAGTGAAACCCATTGCAGTCTCTCACAACACTAGATGATACAATGATGTCTAGTGGAGGTACTTGTACTGCAAGGGGCCCACCTTCCAAAAGATAATTCAGGGTTGTTTTGGGTCCCCCCTCATACTGTTCATCAAGCAGCCAGTAAATGTAATGGTTGAGTTTGTTGTTCATGGAGATCTATAACTGAGGTAGTTGGGCAAGAAAACCAACATGTAACTGTTCTAATCACTTGGGATAAGGTATTTCATGTAAAAGATAAGAAATAGATGAAATATTTTCTACATGTAACTCCTACTAAAAATTGCAATACGAGTCCACTTTTTGCATAAACAATGGCAATGAAAATCTAGTATATTATAGAAAAAGGGCTACTCCTATTTGACCAACTAATCATGCTTATACCTGGGCATGGTGGCTCACACTTATAATAACAGCACTTTGGGAGGCAGAAGAGGGAGTATCACCTAGGAATTTGTGACTAGCTTAGGCAATACAGCAAGATCTCATCTCTACAAAAGCAAGCAAACAAACAAAAATCTAGGCAGGTGTGGTGGCATGTGCTTGTAGTCCCAGCTCCTGGGAGACTGAGGTAGAAGGATAGCCTGAGCACAGGAAGTTGAGACTGCGGTGAGCTGAGAATGTACCACTGCACTCCAGCCTGGGCGACAATGAGACCCCAACTCAAAAACAACAACAACAACAACAACTCATGCTTGCATTCTGTCTTCAGCAGACGTTTCTGCTAGCACTGAGGGTGTTAGCACTGAGCCGGCAACTGAGATACAAAGAGTTTTAAATCATGATCCTTTTCTGGTCTTAGGTGCTCACATGGCATTAGTGATTGAGGCTGATGGACAAGTCCAGTAAAATGAATCAAATCCAGGGTTGGGATTAGCACCGAAGGCAATCAGAATGCAACTTGGCACTTGGCAAACTGTTGCCGCATGCGGTGTACTACGGGCTCCATGTGGTAACACTGTCCAAAAGTCCTGGCCAAATCCCTGCTGTTTGATAAGATTCTGGAACAGAAAGATACATTTTTACTAGTGGCCAGAATTTGTTGATTTACAGTGTCATCTGTGGATAGGTTGCAGGAAACAACAAAAAAAAATCCATTACTTAAAAAAATGGACTTCGCTGGGCTCAGCTCAGCCTGTAATCCTGCGCCTTTGGGAGGCTGAGGTGAGTGGATTGCCTGAGCCCGCGGGTTCGAGACCCGCCTGGGCAGCGAGACCTCATCTCTACAATAAATCAAAAAACCAGCCGGGCGTGGTGTTGCATGCCTGTAATTCCAGCTACTTGGAAGGCTGAAGTGGAAGGATCGCCGGAGCCCAGCGGGCCGAGGCTGCGGTGGCCGGGAGTGGCCACTGCACTCCAGTCTGGGCGACAGAGTGAGACTCCAACTCAAAAAAAAAAAAAAAGGGCTTCTAGACACTTTTGTGGTTCATAAGTGTGATGATTGGGTTTTCATATTCATGTGTGAGATGTGCCTCCCTCAAACCCTGTTAAGACATTGACACATTACTCCTCTGATATAAAAAGAAGAAAATAGCTTTATATTACCGATCTGATATGCTGTATATATATCAACATATTTTTAAAAGTTATATATGCAGCATTCATTTTGCTTGTCTTTTGTCTGAAAGCCCCACAACAGATACTTCCAAAATTATATTTGCAAAGGAAGTTTCGAAAATGACTTTTTTAGCCGGGCTCGGTGGCTCAGCCTGTAATCCCGCGCCTTGGGAGGCTGAGGTGAGTGGATTGCCTGAGCTCGCGGGTTCTAGACCTGCCCGGGCAACTTGGCAAGACCTCATCTCTACAATAAATCAAAAAATTAGCTGGGCGTGGTAGCGCGTAGTTCCAGCTGCTTGGAAGGCTGAGACAGAAGGATAGCCGGAGCCCAGCAGGTCAAGGCTGTGGTGGCCAGGAGTGGCCACTGCACTCCAGTCTGGGCAACAGAGTGAAACTCAAAAAAAAAAAAAAAAAGAAAATGACTTTTTTCTTAATGTCATAGTAAACAACATTGTTTTAAGCTCCAGCAAAGAAGCAGATCTAAAATAAATTGTTTTAGGGTGAACAAAGTGAAAAGACTTTGCCTTTTAAGTTTAATGAAAATATTCTTGGTGTTTGATTATATATAGCTAATCATTAAAACTGATTTAAAACTGTTTTTTGAAAACAAGTGTTTTCCATATTTATTATAGCAACAGCCTGGAAATTCTTAGGCAGGAATTCTCTGCTCCTTGTTTAATAACCTCTGTTTCATATTAGGGCTATGTTGATGGTTTTATGGAGTACTAAAAATTAGATTACCTAAGAAGCAATGAACTAGTCTTATGTATTACCCTTGTTTCTGGTAGATTTTATTATTTTCAAGTATCAGTTCTGTATCATACTCTTTATTGTGCAGTAGCTTTGAAATGCTTATTGTAATAAGCATTTCTTTATTAATGTTTTACATATTCTTGACCTATAAAGCCACTGAAGCATAGAGACTTGAAAAGGAAAATACAAAAGTCCTTCTTTGAAGATCTTATGCTGTCTACTATGGGGTCATCAGAAAAGCTAGAAATAACTGGCAGTCAGAACATTCCACGTATTGTTTTTTTAAGTAGAAGATTGTGAGAGAAAATTAGGTGCAAAAATGCTTTCATACACAATTCTTATTATCACAAGAAGATTATGTGTGTGTGTGTGTGTGTGTGTGTATATATTTTTTTGAGTTGAGGTCTTACTCTGTCACCCATCTGGAGTGCAGCGACACGATCATGGCTCACCACAGCCTCAACCTTCTGGACACAAGAGATCCTTCCACCTCAGCCTTAGGAGTAGCCAGGACTACAGGCACACGCCACCACACCTGGCTAATTTTTTGATTTTTTGTATAGGTGAGATCTTGCTATGTTGTCTGGGCTGGTTTTGAACTCCTGGCCTTAAACCATCCTCCTGCCTTGGTCTCCTGCCTTGGCCTCCCAAATCCCTCCCTTGTGATTACAGATGTGAGCCACTATGCCCAGCAAGAAGATGATTTTAAATACATTTGTTTATTATCTCTTTCCTCCACTAGAATGTAAGCTTTGTTGATGGTAAGGATCAGTGTTGATTTATTCACTCTGTATCCCAAGCACCTAAAACGGTAAGTGTACAATAAATATTTATTGAATGAATGAAAGCGTAGGCAGGGCTTAAGAATTTTTTTTTGCTAGGTGTGGTGGCTCGTGCCTGTAATCCCAGCACTTTGGGAGGCAAAGGTGAGGCGATTGCCTGAGCCCAAGAGTTTGAGATCAGCCTGGGCAACATGGCAAGACCTCCATCCCTACAATAAATCAAAAACTTAGCTGGGTGTGGTGGCACCCACCTGTAGTTCCAACTACTTGGAAGGCTGAAGCGGAAGGACTGCCTATACTCAGCAGGTTGAGGCTGCAGTGGCCATGAGTGTGCCGCTGCACTCCAGCCTGGGCAACAGAGTGAGATTCCAACTCAAAAAAAAAAAAAAAAAAAAAAGAATTATTTTTCTATCAGAGATTCATTCAAAAATGTTGTTAAGGTTGGAAATGAGAGGTGAAGACATTCTGAAGGCATAATAGCCTTGCTAGTCAATAGGTTCATTTTACCCCAGAGGATTAAGTGTAATGTTAGAGAAAAAGAAAGTCTCTAGAATCATGAGCATCTCTCCAAGCTTGGAATAACATTTGAGGAGAAAGAGGAATTCTCAAGATAGGAGCAAAAGACCAAGGAAATCTTGGAAGAGCATCAAGTGATTCAGTGAAGTAGCAGAAAATCACTGGCACTTTGGGAGAAGTGAAGCCATTAAAATAGTTGTAACTTCAGTCATAACAACATAAACCCGAAAGTATTGGGTTTTAGACCATAACATGGTGGTTATCAAGTTGCCTTCTATGTTCGTTCCCCTGGCTGCCCTTGAACTTCCAGCCTAAGGCTTTCTCTCTGCAGGGCTGTCAGTGTGCTCACATGAGGCTTTGCCTCTGTAGATTATCACAAGCGTTCTCTGAGCCCCTCTCACCATGAAAAAAGGAAAAAAAGATGATTCTGTCTCAGACATAGAAAATCTCCCAGAGAGAACCCCTGGCTGCCGGAATCCAATTTTTTGATATTTCTGAAGTTGGAATCTGTTATAACTGCAGAATGTTGAAGGATAATGGGCACCTGCTGCTAACCAAACACTCAGAAAGCACAGAGGTGCCACAGACTAGCAGAAGCCAGTCTTTTCATGAAACATGGGGTTTTTGAGCACATGTAATAATTCTGTGACGAGCCGCTCATAGCCATGGCTCTGTGGTTCCCCCCACCACCCGCCGCCGCATTTAAAGGTCTCCATCCGGCCACTTCCTTTCTTTTTTGTGTTTGAGACATGTGGTTTATGCTGCTTCAAAGTGAAACTTGGGTTTCTATGACCTTTCTGGCATCTTGCACTCATTGTTGGCTCAGTTCTCCCTTCTAGTCTGTCTTGTGGTTCCAAAGAGTGAACAAAGTCATTGAGAGAAGCATCATGCTTGTGAGCACCTACAACATCAAGTTCAAAAGCACAATTGTGACCTTGTCTTGTCGTTCTCAAAATCTGTACTCAGCTGTTTCAAATGCCTGTGTCTTTATAGGTAGTGGTTAATTAGAAATCGTTGAATCCCTTCCCCAGAGTGGTCAGAGGCAGCCAATTTATGGTAATTTGGGCACAAATGTCGATTGAAAGGGTACATTATTCAAACCACTTTGGTTGCAAGTGACAGAAATCCAATGCAGGCAAGGTTAAGCAAAAAAGAACTTAACAGCCCATTCAACTGAAAAGCCAGGCAGAGCTGGGTCTCAAGTGATGTTATGAGTTTTTTCCTCTGACTTTTCCTCTGTGTTGGGTGCAAGCTTTTATCACCCAGTAGCAAGATAACTCCAGATTTACATGGGTCTAGTAGCCAAGATTGCAAGGAAACATGCATTTTTGTTTAAATAGTGCAGAAAAAGGTCCTGGGTGGATACCAAAAGGCACTGCATGAGTCACGTGCCCATCTCTGAGGCAGTAGTTGTATCCTGAGGTATGGAGTCTCTGACCAGGTCTAGGCATGTGCTTGAATTTTGGAGTGAGAGTGGAACATTCAGGCTCTACCAAGTCTTAAGGACTGAGGCAGACACTAGGGAAGAGGGAGAGGGTTTTTCTCAAAGGAAGGAAAACACCACATGCTCCTAGAAATGAGGTTTGTTGTAAATAATTGGGTGGAGCGAAGTGTAACCACATTCTCACAGCACCGTTGGTGCCTCTGCTACTTCAGAGGGGGCAGTCAGTATGTGGTGGGCGGTTCAGCTATGACCCTGGCCTCTGTGGGTATCTCAGAGCCCAGAAAGTAACTGCAGAAGAGCAGAGCGTGGGTAGGTAATCATTAGTCCTTGGGCCAAGTAGGACTCAAGAAGAAGAGCGATCTTGAGCAGCGGCAGTTGGGAAGATGGCCATGCCTAACAATTGTAGTCCACCTCAGAACACCAAAGATATTTCCAGCTATGGATTTTAGAGGAGGAGGGAGCCATGGTTGAAGGTTTTGCACATGCTTGTAGGTAGAGGCCTTCCAGTCAACACCTGCTTGTCCTTCAGAACTCAGCTCAAATACCATTTTCTCTGGGAGGCTTCTCTGGACTCCACAATGAGCTCTCATCTAATACCTTGAGCTCTTCCAGCATAGCACTTTGTAGTCGTCTTTTGTAAGCATATGTAAACCAACTTACTTGTGTGATTATTTGAGTCAGATCTATCTCCTACACTAGAATGTAAGCTCCATCAGGGTAGAAACTGTATCAGTTTTGCCTACCACTGAATTATTTAGCCTAGTGCTTAACCATTAATAATATCATACATAGTACTTTTTTTTTTAGATGAGTGAGTGATACATAACTTCTGGTAATAGCAACTGGTTTCAGCATGAAAATGTAATAAACTGCCTCTCATATCATATAGTTTGACTTTTTCATGTCTTTCCTCAATTGGCTTATTTAATGAGGTGCTCTTTTAGATAACCCAAGTAATAATAATAATCAGCCTCTGAATGATCAGGAGCCCACTTTTACTGTATATGGTTTAAATGAAAAATATGATCTATCTGGAATATAACTGAGAACTATAGGAATCTTTGGGCTTACTGACAGCTTTGAGCAGAAAATCAGGCCACATCACATGAAAGTATTATAAATCCTGGCTTTTTCTTTTAATCTCTAGTTGTATTACATGGAAGTAAGTTTAGTAGTAGAAAAGAATACCCAAATCTGCCGGGCTCGGTGGCTCAGCCTGTAATCCCGTGCCTTTGGGAGGCTGAGGTGAGTGGATTGCCTGAGCCCGCGGGTTCGAGACCCGCCTGGGCAGTGAGACGTCATGTCTACAATAAATCAAAAAATCAGCCGGGTGTGGTAGCACATGCCTGTAATTCGGTTACTTGGAAGGCTGAGGCGGAAGGATCGCCAGAGCCCAGCAGGCGAGGCTGCGGTGGCCGGGAGCGGCCACTGCACTCCAGTCTGGGCGACAGAGTGAGACTCCAACTCAAAAAAAAAAGAATACCCAAATCCTAACATTTTGTTTAAAACTTGTTGGATGGTAATTTAAGACTCAATCACTACAAGAATGCACATGAACATGCCTGTGCTTTGTGCCCTGGCCTTTGCTCGCTGCCCTTTATTGTAGCAGTAGCACTTTTTGCCAGGTATTGTGATCACAGGTTTACACACCAGAGCAGCTGGAAGGTAGGGTTTACTCAATTATTTTTAAAAAGCCAAAATTGTTTTCTAAGTCTCTTTTACTTTCTGGAAGGGTTATAAGTAAAACTTTCCTAAAGCTTTTTGTTAAATAGCTTGATTGAATAAGACAGAAGCCACTGGAAAAACTAACTGTGTTTTATATCTTTTTCCCCCTAGTGCATTGTCAGATCTTCATGATGCTATGTTTAGTTTGATTTGCCTGGTCTCATTGGGCATTGCGATAATTCAGATTCTGGTGTGGAGCCCATTCTCAATCAGAAACAAGGAAGACTACACAGGAACTTTTTAAGGCTGGCACTGGCTGGAATGGGATTCAAACAAAACTTCCGGTGTTTGTCAGCTCTTATAGAATTGACATGGTACCAGAAAGCAAAACTGTTCTTTTTTAACCTATAATTTGTTTAGAAAGCAAAACAAATAAAAAAAAAACAATTCAATAAGTTTTAGGGCTTTTTCCTTCTCTAATTAGAAAGTGAAAACTGGGTCAGGTGTGGTGGCTTGTGCCTATAATCCCAGCACTTGGGGAGGCCAAGGTGGGAGGATTACTTGAACCCAGGAGTTTGAGATCAGCCTGGGCAACATAGCAAGACCTTGCCTGTACAATAAAATAAAATAAAATTTAAAAATTAGCTGGACATAGTAGTTTGTGCCTAGTCCCAGCTGGTCAGGAGGCTGAGGTGAAAGGATTACCTGGGTCCATGAGGTTGAGGCTGTGATAAGCCAGGCTGGGGTAAGCCACGATTGTGACACTACACTCCAGCCTGGGTAACAAAGTGAAACTCCAATTCAAAAAAAAAAAAGGAAGTGAAAAATGAGGTGAGGTCTGTTTGTTGGCTGTTTCCAAGTGGCCTTGTAGCCTGAGTACACTTGTAACTACTCACCAAAGAATTGCCATATGAATTGATTGGGTTTTCCAGAATCCACCTGGATATGCATGCCACTTCCTTTTTTTTAGACCTCAATATGAGGTCTAAAAAAAGTTAGTGAGACAAACTTTATTTATTTAGTTTTTATTAATACTGCATCACCATCTGTAGATTCCCCACCCTGCCTCTGAGAAAAAAAAAAGAAAAAAAAACTTAGGCTGGGTACAGTGGTTCATATCTATAATACCAGTACTTTGGGAGGCCAAGGCTAGAGGATGGCTTGAGGCCAGGATTTAGAGAGCAGCTTGGACAACATAGCAAGACTTTGACTCTACCAAAAATTTCTTTTTAATTTTCCAGTTGTGGTGGCACGCACCTGTGGTCCCAGTTAGTCGAGAGACTGACATAGGATGATTGCTTTCACCCAGGAGTTGGAGATTGCAATGAGCGGTGATCATGCCACTGCGCTCCACCCTGGGCAATAGAGTGAGACTCTAACCAAAAAACCAAACCCCAAATCAACCAAACAAACAAAAAACCCCAAAACCAAAACTGAGTAAAAACTTAAACATAAGGCCTGAAATTGTAAAACTCGTAGAAGAAAACATGGGAGAAATGTCCCACAACATTGGTGTGGGCCATTATTTCTTGGGTGAGACCCCTGGGCACAAACAGCAAGGGCAAAAATAGACAAATGAGATTATATCAAATTTTAAAAGTTTCTGCACAGCAAAGGAAATAATTAAAATTCAGATCAAGAGATAACCCACAGACTAGGAGAAAATGTTTGCAAACCATACGTCTGATAAAGATCTAATATCCAAAATATATGAGGAACTCAAACATCTCAATAACAAAAAAGCAAATAAAAAATGGGCAAAGGACCTGAACAGACTTTATTTCTCAAGAGAAGACATATGAATGGCCAAGAGAAAAAATGTTCAACATCGCTAATCATTAAGGAAATGCAATTAAAACACACACACACACACACACACACACACACACATGAGATATCACCTCACACCTAGAATGGCTATTTTTATTTTTATTTTATTTATTTATTTTTTAGTCAGAGTCTCTATTGCCCAGACTAGAGGGCAGTGACACACTCACGGCCACCCCAGCATCGACCTGCTGGTCTCCAGCGATCCTTCCACCTCAACCTTCCAAGTAGCTGGAACTATAGGCACGTGCTACCATGCCTGGATACTTTTTGATTTATTGCAGAGATTTGCAGAGATGAGGTCTCACCAAGTTGCCCAGACTGATCTCAAACCCGCAGGCTCAGGCAATACACTAGCTTCAGCCTCCCAAAGTGCTGGGATTGCAGGTTGAGCCACTGAGCCCAGCCGGCTATTTTTTTTTTTTTTTGAGTTGGAGTCTCACTCTGTCACCCAGACTGGAGTGCAGTGGCCGCTCCCGGCTACCGCAGCCTCAACCTGCTGGGCTCCGGCGATCCTTCCGCCTCAGCCTTCCGAGTAGCCGGAATTACAGGCATGCACTACCACACCCGGCTGATTTTTTTTTTTTTTACTTATTGTAGAGATGAGGTCTCGCCTGCCCAGGCGGGTCTTGAACCCGCAGGCTCAGGCAATCCACTCACCTCAGCCTCCCAAAGGCGCAGGATTACAGGCTGAGCCATCAAACCTGGCTTGGCTATTTTTTAAAATGACAAAAGGTAACAAGTGTTGGCAAGGATGTGGTGAAAAAGGAACTGTGATATGCCATTGGTGAGAATGTAAATTAGTATAGCCATTTTGGAAAACAGTATGGAGGTTCCTCAAAAAACTAAAAATAGAGTTACTGCCAGGTGCAGTGGCTCACGCCTGTAATCCTAGCATTTTGGGAGGCCGAGGCAGGAAGATCCCAGGAGTTCAAGAGCAGCCTGGACAGCATAGTGAGACCTCATTGCTACAAAAAAAAGAAAAATTAGGCAGATTTGGTGATGTGCGCCTGTAGTTCCAGCTACTGGGGAGGATGAAGTAGAAGGATAGCCTGAGCCCAGGAGGTTGAGGCTGTGGTGAGCCATGATTTTGCCACTGCACTCCGGCCTGGGAGACAAAGTAAGACCCTGACTCAAAAAAAAAAAAAAAAAAAGAATTACCATAAAATTTATCAATCCCACTCTTCCAGGTTTTACCCAAATGACTTGATGTCTGCACTCCCATATTCATTACAGCACTATTCACAATAGCCAAGATATGGAAGGGACCTAAATGTCCATCAACAGATAAATGAATAAGAAAATGATACACATAAAGCGGTGCCAAAAATGTACACACATTTGAGGAGATGTTATTTATGTATTACTTTTTGAAGTTGAATTAAATTATGGTACCAATGTGTAATATGACATTTGCTCAACTGTGCTTCCGCCATTTTCTTTAACTGTTCTGACTGTTGCATGGTGATGTTAGCATTCATTTGATTAAAACCATTTTTTAAGGGAGTGTCATACTTAAAATTTGTATATCTTTATATATATATATGTTAAAATACTATTTAGCACTAAAAAAAGAAGAAAATTCTATCATTTGGGACAATGTGGATGAATCTGGAGGATGTTATGTCAAGTGAAATAAGCCAAGCACAGAAAGACAAGTACTGCAAAATTCCACTTATATGTGGAATCTAAAAACGCCAATCTCATAGAAGCAGAGTATAATAGTGGTTACTAGAAGCTTGGGATTGGGAGGGATAGGGAAAGCGGAGATGTTGGTTAAAGGGTACAAAGTTTCAGTAAGGCAGGAGGAATAAGTTTTGGTGATCTATTGCATAGCATGGTGTCCATATTTAACAGTAATGTATATTTCAAAATAGCTGAGAAATAGATTTTAAATGTTCTCACCACAAAAAATGATAAGAAAGTAAGGTGATGGATATGTTAATTAGATTTAATCTTTCTACAATGTATACAGACACCAAAACATCACATTGTACCCCATAAATAGATATCATTATTATTTGTCACTTAAGGAAATCAATTAATTAATAATTTTCCATCTTGGAATCTTTATTAAGTAGTATTCATGGCTGGGCATGGTGGTTTACACCTGTAATCACCACACTTTGTGAGGCCAAGGCAAGAGGATTGCTTGAGCTCAGGAGTTGGAGATGAGCCTAGACGACATAGTAAGACCTCATCTCTACAAAAAAATTAAAAAATTAGCCGAATGTGGTGACACGTACTTAGAATCTCAGCTACTCAGAAGGCTAAGGCAGAAGAATCGCCTGAGCCCAGGAGGTCAAGGCTACTGTGATCTTGCCACTGCTCTCCAGCCTGGGTGACAAAGTGAGACTCCAAGTTAAAACACAAAGAAACAAAGGAGTATTCATACCATTCTCTTGCACATTATACTCCTCTCCCAACTCAAAATAATTCAAAGTGATCTTTTAATAGAATTTTGCAGCATTAAAAACACATATACATATATTTATCTATCTACCTATTTACACATAATTGGAAATTAACAGGAATAAAATAAAAAAGCTTCTTTTAGTAGTTATAAACATCTGAGAGGACAGGATTGTTAGATACAGGAATAAGTCAGTTAGATGTTATGAAGATATTCATATTTCAATATGAAATTATTCCATGTTCCAGGAAATTAATTAATTTTAAAATAAAGGAGAAGGCCATATTTGGGAAATTCAGGGATCAGGATAAGATAATTCAGATAAACCCAGATCATGTGGTTCATTGCTTTAGTCAGGGTGCTTTTGGTGGTCAAGAAAAATAAATTTCATTTCAATGACCATAAAGAGAGTTAAAAAAATATAGTAGGCAAACTCATAAGCATCCAGGAATAGGAAATTAGAGTTGAGCCATACAAGGACTGAAGTAGGAAAGGCAGGGACTGAGCCTTTCTCTGTCTCTGACATCTCTGCTTTATCATTCTCTCTCTTGCTCTCTCTGTCTCTAAATTTAGTCACCCACTTTAATCTAACTGACTCAGATTCTGTGTGCCTGTTCAGATTTTCTTAGCCATGTGTGATCATCAGCTCAGATGAGACATGGGTAACATGTTGGTGTTCTGGAAATGGTTAACAACTGACTCTTTGAAAAGAATTTATGCATATTTATACATTGGTAACACTATTGTACATTTTACTGATGAAAATGATGTGTAGAACATGATTTACAAATAATAAAATATATAATACTCTTTATTGCAAATTCCACATACCTATAATTTCAGTGTGGTTTGTTAATTCTTACAAATTCCTCCGTAAGTTTTCGTAATTCAGAACAGTCACAAAATCCAGACTGAATAAATGCTTCATTACTATTCAGTTCAACAAGTCACTCATGTCATTTACTGAAGAGTGCAGTTCCAACCTAAATGCTGTCCTATATTTATGTTTATGTTAATGAGTAGGACAAAAGTGAAACAATAAAGACCTACCTCAGAAATTCACTTGATCACCAATGATGTGAGCTATTTCTTTGCTGAATTGAATGACAGGTTTTTAATACTGGGACGAATATTTCCTTAATTGTTGTGCTTTTCACAGTGTAGTGGCTATAGACATGACTTTTTTTTTTTTTTTTTTTTGAGTTGGAGTCTCACTCCGTCACCCAGACTGGAGTGCAGTGGCCTCTCCAAGTCACTGCAGCCTCGACCTGCTGGGCTCCAGCGATCCTTTCGCCTCAGCCTTCCAAGTAGCTGGAACTACAGGCGCGCACTACCACGCCTGGTTAATTTTTGATTTATTGGAGAGATGAGGTCTTGCCAAGTTGCCCAGGCGGGCAAGTTGCCCAGGTGGGTCTCGAACCCACGGGCTCAGGCAATCCACTCACCTCAGCCTCCCAAAGTGCGGGATTACAGGCTGAGCCACCGAGCCCGGCTGACAGTTTTACGTTTAATCTGTGTTATTGGTATCTTCCTTATTACTTTCTTGAGTCTAGACTGAGGGTTGACAAGCTATAGCCTGTGGACCAAGTCTAGCCTGTGGCTTGTTTTTGTACAGCCCGAGATCTAACCACAAAGCTAAAATGTTATCTGGCTCTTTGCAGAAAAAGTCTGCTGACCCCTGGTCTAGAGAATTAATAAAACAAAACAATTTATACTGATGTCCTTGGTATAAATACTTCTATAATGGTCAATTTCAAGCTACCAGTGTGACATCACTGAATACAGATTTGGAAAGAGAGGAGGAGTAGCATGGTATTATAAAATTTTCTACTTTCCAGATACAGACACAGATAAGATCATAACTAATAGCAAAATGTGGTAAAATAATAATAAAGTAATGAGTTTTACATAACCCTTTTGTTTTTAATGTAATTTAATTGTGTTTATATATTTTTGGTTTTAATAATGGCTGTTTAAAAACCAGCTTGAGAAAGTTTTGAAAAGTTAACTGTCAGCTCTTACCAGCTGGTGTGAGCAGATTCCTTATCCCTGGATGTATGCTACAAGTGTTCTTACTGGGTTGCTGCTGCTTGGCCTGTGAGAGGGGAAATTTAATAAGAAGGGAGTATAGGTGGAGTAGACCTGATTCACATTCTTCTGTTTTTTAAGCCAGGTGTTTCAGTAAGAGAGTACAAAATGGTATATTTCCCGAATTTGTTTTCATTTTGCTTTCCCTGAAATCAGCAAAGTTCTCCTCTCAGAGCCTGGAGTTAGAGAAAGGTAGGGATGGAGATAGTGATAGTATTATCTTCCAGAGAAGTCCAATAATCATAAATTCACACTCAATTCTAGGAGGGGTGCTTAAGATTATGAGGGAAGTTTGGATTTGTGCAAGATAGTAGATTTAAATCCAACTATAGCAATATGACATTAAATATAAATGGTCTGAATACACCAATTAAAAGACACACATTGTTATATTGGATAAAAAGTGAGATCCCACCAAATGCTACGTATAAAAACCCAATTAAATATGCAGATACAGACATATTAAAAGTAAAAGGATAAACAATAACTTGCAAACTCCAACAAAGGAAAGTTGGAGTTACTGTATTAGTATCAAAGTATACTCCAGAAGAAGGAATATTACCAGAGATAAAAAGAGAGATCATGTTATGATAAATGGGTCAATCAACCAAGAAGATAAAACAGTCCTAAATGTAATAACAACAGAGCATCAAAATGCATGAAGCAAAAACTGACAGGAGAGGATAGAGAAAAGACACTTCAATATTTCTAGGCAATATTGCTAGGGCAACCCACTCGGGTCCCCTCTTGCTGCAAGAGTTGTCACACTTGCTTCCTGAATAAACTTCCACTTGTTTGAAAAAAAGAAATCAACAGCTTAAGTAAACAGAATACCAGTAAGCATTAGAAGATGTAAACAACACCATCACAAAACTTGACCCAATTGACATTTATAGAACACACTGCTCAACAACAGCAGAACACAATCTTTTTTTTTTTTTTTTTTTTGAGTTGGAGTCTCACACCGTCGCCCAGGCTGGGGTGCAGTGGCTCGCACACTCACGACCACCCCAAAGTCAACTTGTTGGGCTTCGGCAATCCTTCCTCCTCAGCCCTCCAAGTATCCGGAACAACAGGCGTGCGCTACCGCACCCAGCTAATTAAAAAAAATTTTTTTATAGAGACGAGGTCTCTCTCATCAAGTTGCCCAGGTTGGTCTGGAACCAATGGGCTCAGGCAATCCGCTTGCCTCGGCCTCCCAAAGTGCTGGGATTACAGGCTGAGCCACTGAGCTTGGCCGGAACACATTCTTTTTCAGTGCATATGGAACAGTTACCAAGATAGAGCATTTTCTGGGCAATACGACAAACCACAACAAATGTAGAAAAATAGAAATCCTATAAAGTATGTTCTCCGATCACAATGGAACTAAATTAGAAATCAATAGTATATATACCTGGGAAATTCTCAAATATCTAGAAGTTAAAAATACACTTATAAATAACCTATGAGTCAAAGCAGAAATCACAAAGAAAATTAGACAACATTTTGAATTGAACAAAAATAAAAGCTCAACATATAAAATTTAGTCTGCAACAAAAATAGTGTTTCCATTAAGAAATTAGAAAAAGCCGGGCTCAGTGGCTCAGCCTGTAATCCCGCGTCTTTGGGAGGCTGAGGTGAGTGGATTGCCTGAGCCCGCGGGTTCGAGACCTGCCTGGGCAGCGAGACCTCATCTCTACAATAAATCAAAAAATCACCTGGGTGTGGTAGCGCATGCCTCTAATTCTGGTTACTTGGAAGGCTGAGGCGGAAGGATTGCCGGAGCCCAGCAGGTCGAGACTGCGGTGGCCGGGAGCGGCCACTGCACTCCAGTCTGAATGACAGAGTGAGACTCCAACTCAAAAAAAAAAAGAAAAGAAATTAGAAACACTAGAAAAAGAAGAGCAAATTAAACCTAAAGATCAGAAACCAATACAATTAAAAAAGAAAATCAATTATGCCAAAAGCTGGTTCTTTGACAATACCAATAAAATGGATAAACTTCTCGCCAGACTACTCAAGAAAAAAAGAAGATATGAATTTTCAATATCAGGAATGAAAAAAAGGGGCATCAATCCAGATTCTACAGATGTATAAAGGATAATAGGAAAATATTGTGGAATCTTTATACCAATAAATCTGACAACTTAGATGTTTTCCAACAAAGAAAACTCTGGAGCCAGATGGTTTCACTGGCAAATGCTACCAAACATTTAAGAAAGAAATAGTAACAATTTTACACAAACTCTTTCAGAAAATTGAAGAGAATACTTATCAATTCATCTAATCAGTTATTATCCTGATAACACAACCAAACATATTACAGCAAACTGAAGACCACTATTCTTCATGAACATAGATACAGAAATCTTCAACAAAATATCAGCAAATCTAATCTAGCTAATATATATATGACTAAATGAGGTTGTTAGAATGCAGTATTGATTCAACAACCAATGTTGAACTCAATGTATTTCACCATACCAACAGACAAAAGAATAAAAGCCGTATGTCCATCTCGAGTGATGCAGAAAAAACATTTGATGAAATACAATACCCACTCATGCTAAAAACTCTCAGGAAACTAAGTAGAAGTGAAATTTCTCAACCTGACAAAATCCTCTGCAAAAAGTCTGCAGCTAATATCATCCTTACTGGTGAAAGACTGAATGTTTTCCTTCTAAGACTGGGAACAAAGCAAGGACGTCTGTTCTTACCACTTTTTTTTTTTTTTTGAGTCAGAATCTCACTCTGTCACCCAGGCTGAAGTGCAGTGACACACTCATGGCCACTGCAGCTTTGACCTGCTTGGCTCAGCCTTCCAAGTAGTTGGAACTACAGGTGTGTGCCACCACGCCCAGCTAATTTGTTGATTTAGTAGAGATGAGGTCTCACCATGTTACCCAGGCTAGTCTCGAACCCCTGGGTTCAGGCAATCCTCTCACCTCTGCCTCCCAAAGTGCTGAGATTACAGTCAAGAGCCACCATGCCCAACCTGCTCTTACCACTTCTATTCAAAATCATACTGGAGATCCTAGACAGTGCAATAAGGCAAGAAAATAGGTTAAACGCATATAAATCTGAAAGGAAGAAATAAAACTCTCTCTACCACAAAGCCACTAAAACTAATGAGTTTAGAGATGTAACAAGATACACGGTAAATATATAAAAATCAGTTGTATTTCTATATACTGGGAATGAACAATTGGAATTGATAATACTCTTAAAAATACTATTTACAACAACATAAAAAAGAAAAATGAAATACTTAGGTATGTATCTTTTTTCTTTGAGACAAGGTCTTGCTCTGTTGGTCAGCCTGGTGTGCAGTGGCTGCAGCCTCAAACTCCTGGGCTCACACAATTCTTCTGCCCAGCCTCCTGAGTAACTGGAAATATAGGTATAAGCCACCTTGCCTGTCACGCTTTTTTTTTTTTTGTAGAGAGGAAAGTCTTGCAGTGTTGCTCAGGCTTGTCTCACTCTCCTGGCCCCAAGTGATCCTCCTGCTTGGGCTTCCCAAAATGCAGGTTACAGGCGTGAGACATTGTGCCCAGGCTATGTCTTCAAAAATATGTGCAAGACACATACGATACAACTAGAAAGCAATGATGAAAGAAATAAGAAGTGTAAACAGAGATATATACTGTGTTCATAGATTGGAAGATTGAATATTGTTAAGGTGTCAGCTCTCCAAATGCAATCCAATCAAAAGTCTAGAAGTTTTGTAGAAATTGACAAGTTGATTATACAATGTATAAAGAAAAGCAAAATAACTAAATAGGCAAAGAACAAAGTTGGCCAACTCAAACTGCCTGATTCTAACATACAGTAATCAAGAAGGTGTGGTGTTGACAAATGGAACAGAATAGAGTCCAGGCAGAATCACACATATATGAAAAACTAATTTTTGACAAACCGTGCAACAGCAATTCAATGGAGGAAATATTGTATTTTATTCTTTGTTGTTGTTGACCTCATTGTTTTGATGAAGGATAATAGTTTCAATAATCAGACTTCCGAATGAAAAAAAAGAAAAAAAGAAGCTCAGCCCATACCAAGTACAAAATTAAAATGGATCTTAGACCTAGAGGTAATACTTCAAACCATACATCTTTTAGATTAAAACATGGGAGAAAATCTTTGTGACTCTGAAGTGAGAAAGGTTCTTTTTTTTTTTTTTTTTTTTTTTT
>NW_007249669.1:151091-164789 GCF_000164805.1 Carlito syrichta | reverse complement strand
CCCGGCCACTGCAGCCTTGACCTGCTGGGCTCCGGTGATACTTCCACCTCAGCCTTCCAAGTAGCTGGAACTACAGGTGCGCGCTACCACACCCGGCTAATGTTTGATTTATTGTAGAGATGAAGTCTCATCAAGTTGTCTGGGCGGGTCTCAAACCCACGGGCTCAGGCAATCCACTCACCTCGGCCTCCCAAAGTGCTGCGATTACAGGCTGAGCCACTGAGCCCGGCTGGGAAAGCTTCTTTAGATCATCAAATATATAATCCATAAGTGAAAAACATTATGTTTGACTGCAAAATTTAAGAATTCTGATCTTTGAAAGGCATTATTAACAAAGTGAAAATGTAAGCCGCAGACTAGAGGAAAATATTTGCAAAGTGCCTGTTTAAGGACTTGTATGCAGATTATGTAAAGAATACTCACAACTCAATTATAAAATGACAAACAACCTAATTTTTAAAATGGTCAAAGATTTGCAAAGACACTTCAACAAAGAAGAAACACGGGTGAAAAATAAGTACATGAAAAGATGGTTAACATTATTGTTCATTATGAAAACACAATTTAAAATCATAATGGGATATTCTGACTTAACCATCAGAATGGCTAAAATAAAAACTGATAATACCAAGTACTGACAAGAATGTGGCACTCCCAGAACCCTTGTACATTCTTGGTAAGAAAAAAAATGGTACAGCTACTTTGAAAAGCAGTTTGCCAGTTTCTTATAAACTTAAATATGCATTTGACATATGATCCAGAAATCACACTGCTAACTTTTTTCCGAAGAGAAACAAAAACTTATGTTCACACAAAGCATTACACAAATGTTTATGACATCTTTATTTATAATCACCAAAAACAAAACAAACAACAACAACAAAACCCTGGAAATAACCCAATGTCCTTCAACTGGATAATGGGCAAACAAATTGTGACACATCTACACCAAAGAATACTACACAGCAGTAAAAAAAAGATACTTGGCTGAGTGCAGTGGTTCAAACCTGTAATCCCAATACTTTGGGAGGCCGAGGTGAGAGGATTGCCTGAGCCCAGGGGTTCGAGACCAGCCTGGGCAACTTGGTGAGATCATCTCTACAATAAATCAAAAATTAGTTGGGTCTGGTAGTGCGTACCTGTAGTTTCGGCTATTTGGAAGGCTGAGGCGGAAGGATAGCCGGAGCCCAGCAGGTCGATGCTGGGATGGCTGTGAGTGTGACACTGCACAGCCTGGGCAACAAAGTGAGACTCCAACATTAAATAAATAAATAAAAATTTAAAAAATACTTACTGGTGCACACAACAGCATGGATGAATGTCAAATGCATTATGTTAAGTGAAAGAAGTCAGACTCATTGGGCAGGGTGACTCGCGCTGTAATTCCAGCACTTTGGGAGGTAGAGGCGAGAGGATTGCCTGAGTCCATGGGTTCGAGACCAGCTTGGGCAAGTTGGTGAGACTTCATCCCACAATTAAAAAAAAAAAATTAGCCGGGCATGGTGGTGCACACCTGTATTTCCAGTTACTTGGAAGGCTGAGGAGGAAGGATCACCTGAGCCCAGCAGGTCAAGTGAGCAAGCCACTGCACTCCAGCCTTGGTGGCAGAGTGAGACTCCAACTAAGAAAGAAGGAAGGAAGGAAGGAAGGAAGAAAGGAAGGAAGGAAGGAAGGTAGGAAGAAGGAAGGAAGGGAGAAAAGAAGAAGCCAGACTCAAAAGACTATATACTGATTCTGTTGTTATGATAATTCTGGGAAAGGCATAACTATCAGTATAGAAAAGACAACAGTGGTTGCTAGAAGCTAGAGGTGGGAGAGAATTTGAGTATAAAAGAGCACAGGGAATGTTTTTAAGTAATGGGAATATTTTGTATCTTGATGTTGGTGGTGGTAAATTCATCACTGAACTTTTGCAGGTCTAGAAACTGCATCTGTTGGTACACTGTAATGGATTCATTTCTCACAGGCAGATTAGCATGGACCCAATTCACAGAGTAATGCGAAAATAAAAAACTCAAAACCTATTTACAAATTTATGCTGAGAGACTTCCTCCAATGACATATTCCCACTTTATTTAAAGGATATAGTGAGCATGGAATGAGGAACATGGTGATTTGTCAAAACTCTTACATTGTACACTAAAGAGGGGAAATTACTTGACTTAAAACAACTTAAAAATCATAGAAATTGTTTTCCTTTTATTGTGGGGAGGTTGTTCTGAAGTAATTCACAAATGCTATTTAACTTACTGTTTGAATATGTCATTTTCTTCTTCTAGATTATTTCAATAGACTGTTTAAAAAGAATTGACTCATTAAAAATAATCTGATTCTTAAATATTTTTTGTTAAAGTGATATGTACACATTGCTGCTTCTAAGGACATCTTCTCTGTCTCTTCCCTTATGAACCATGTCGAAAACTCCCTATTTACAAGATTCTGAATCAGTATACCGGGTAGCCCAGGAAGCTGTATTTAACCAACACCATGGGTGATTCTGATACCAGTGATCCGAAGATTGCTTTAATAAACGCTAGGAGGCGGTAGAGCATTGTGGTGAAGAATGTGAGTTCTGCAACCCGGCTGCTAGTTTAAAATCCTGCCTCAAACATTTATTCACTGTGCAATGGATGCTTTTGTGCCTTGGATTCTTCTTCAGCATAAAGGTGGTAATAATAGTATCCACCTCATTAGCTTGCTATGAGGATTAAAAGAGATGACATGTGGGAGACACTAAGCACAATGTCTGGCACCTAGAATGTGCTGCCATTGTTCTAAGTGACATATGGTACCCCTGCAGTGTTGCCATAGGAGGCTGTCTTTAATGAAGAGTAGGCCTTGGTCCAGATCTAGAATTTCATGGGGTAGAAACACATCCATTCCATGCTCATTTTTAGAGTTCTTTTTCTCCCAGGTGCTTCACAGTAGACTGGGCAAGTCTCACACTGTGAAACAGAACAGGTGGTGTGTGTGTGTGTGTGTGTGTGTGTGTGTGTGTGTGTGTGTGTGTGATGAACATGCAGGAGTAAAAAAGGCAAAGATTTTGATTGCAGGTCATAAGAAGCTGACAATCTGTCAAGTACTCAACTCTCAAAAGAAAAGATCATTTCCACGTACAAACGTTGTTACAGGTACATACTATTTGTAGCAATCATTTCCTGTTTTTATGGACTGTTATGGAGCATTGAATTTGTGAGAAAAAAATATATATAACATACAATTTACCTTTTTTTTTTTGAGTTGGAGTCTCACTCTGTTGCCCAGACTGGAGTGCAGTGACCGCTTCCGGCCACTGCAGCCTCGACCTGCTGGGCTCCGGCAATCCATCTGCCTCAGCCTTCCGAGTAGCTGATGTTATATATCTTTTACCTTAATAGAAAAGTGACTGCAAAAAATTGGCGTGGGAGTATGAGGTGGGCAAAACAGACCTTGAAAGAGAACCACAGTCATACTTGAAGAATCTGGGAAACTCTCATGGCTATCCATTGCACTTTTCAGGCAAGTAAGGTCTGACACCTCTTGGGTGAAAGAAGCCTGGCCAGTTATATTCAGTTTCCAAAAGGAATATGATATAAGTAAATTCATCATTGAGACTTTGCAGGTCTAGAAACTGCATCTGTTGGTACACTGAAAATGGATTCACTTTCTCACAGGCAGATTAGCATGGACTCAACTCACAGAGCAATGTGAAAAATAGAAAACCACGCCGGGCTCAGTGGCTCAGCCTGTAATCCTGCGCCCTTGGGAGGCTGAGGTGAGTGGATTGCCTGAGCCTGTGGGTTCGAGACCCGCCTGGGCAACTTGGCGAGACCTCATCTCTACAATAAATCAAAAATTAGCTGGGCGTGGTAGCGCGTGCCTGTAGTTCCAGCTACTTGGAAGGCTGAGGCAGAAGGATCGCTGGAGCCCAGCAGGTCGAGGCACTCCAGTCTGGGCAACAGAGTGAGACTCCAACTCAAAAAAATAAAAAAACGAAAAATAGAAAATCCAAAACCTATTTACAAATTTATACTGAGAGACTTCCTTCATCAACACATTCCCATCCTATTTAAAGGATATGGTGAGCATGGAATGAGGAATGTGGTGATTTAGGATGTTAATGAATGATGTCATGGAGCCTTTATAAAATGGATGCGCCCATCCTCACACAGGGAGACACCTGCACTGAGCAAAGTGGGCTAGGGTCCTGTCTCCTCAGCTGCTGATGGGGATCCACTACCCAGATCAACCTGTCTTTCCATTTCTTGCATTTTCGTGGCTGACCCAACTCCTCCACTGCCTCTACCTGCCATGAGCTGTTATTTTTTTTTCTTTTTTATTATTATTTTTAATTTATTTTATTTTAAAGATATGGGTTACAATTCAGGATTAAGTGTACAAGTGGTCATCATACAGGTTACTTCTATAAATAGGTTATTACCTTCTTTCAGTCCTTTTGCAGGCAAGTCTTGGCTTGGGACCTACCTTTCTTTTTTTTGTCGGAGTCTCACTTTGTCATCCAGGCTGGAGTACAGTGGCACTCTGCTCACGGCTATCACAGCCTCTACTTGCTGGGCTCAAGTGATCCTTCCACCTCAGCCTTCCAGGTAGCTGGAATCACAGGCATACGCCACCATGCCTGGTTAATTTTTTTGATTTATTGTAGAGACGAGGCAGACCACAGTTTTATTTATTTATTTATTTGTTTGTTTGTTTGTTTGTTTGTTTCGAGTTGGAATCTCACTCCGTCGCCCCGGCTGGAGTGCAGTGGCATGCTCATGGCCACCACAGCCTCGACCTGTTGGGCTCTGATGGTCCTTCTGCCTCAGCCTTCCAAGTAGCTGGAACTACAGGCACGTGCTACCACACCTGGATAATTTTTGATTTATTGTAGAGATGAGTTCTTGCCAAGTTGCCCGGACTGTTCTCAAACCCGCAGGCTCAGGCAATCCACTTACCTCGGCCTCCCAAAGTATAGGATTACAGGCTGAGCCACCGAGCCCGGCCTTTTTTTTTTTCCAGTTTTATTTCTCTATGTCCAGAGTTTATTCAGGTCAATGGTATGATTAACTCTGTGTACCACTCAACTTGTCAAAAAGACCTGACATTTTTTTTTTCCTCCTGAAACAGCCTTAAACACATGTCAAAAATATAATGTATTCCTCATACATGTGTCCAAACAGATATAAGTTCTTAGTAGGGCAAAAGATCTAACAAATGCTAGATATCCTCAACCATGACATAATTTACCATCTGTCAAGATGAAAATACACCCATAAATATACTATTTAAATATAATAATGGAGAAATCCCAGCAAATGAATCAAACAGGATATTGCACACTCTAAAGATGAATTCAGTGTACTGTCAAATCATACAAGGATAACTTGGATTTTTTTTATTCCTGAAGGCTTCTTACATTGAATAATCATGATCAGCATTGTAGATGTGGTGAAAATTATCTGTAAACATGTCTTCTTATGAAAGCAAGAAATAACTAACCTAAAGCAATTTAGCTGGCAGATGTTTGTTTGAAAAGTGGCAAATCTGGCTCCAATGTCATTTATAGTTTTGATTATAAAAATGGATTTTTCTTGGAGGGAGAGCAGCCTGTTCTATATTCACATATAACAAACTATACTTCATTTCAGTTTTTGCGCAAAGCCAGCTTTCCTGTGCCCGCTGGGGTGGTGTGAGGTGGGAAGGTGGAATCTTTTGTGTCGGGGGAAAGCTGCTAGCCTCTAATACCTGCTCCTGTCATCTCTCTAACTTTTGCCAAAAGACTTGAGCTAATAATCTTCGAAATAAAATTTCTATTGTAGACTAAGCTAACATTTGTGTTTAGTTTTCTTTTTTTTTTTTTGAGTTAGAGTCTCACCCTGTTGCCCAGGCTGGAGTACAGTGACATGCTCACAGCCACCGCAGCCTTGACCTGTTAGGCTTAGGCAATCCTTCTGCCTCACCCTGCCAAGTAGCTGGAAATACATGCGCATGCCACCACATGTGTCTCATTTTTAAAAAATTTTTTTATTTTTTATTTTTTTATTTTTATTTTTTTGAGTTGAAGTCTCACTCTGTCGCCCAGACTGGAGTGCAGTGACCGCTCCCGGCCACCGCAACCTCGACTTTCTGGACTCCGGTGATCAGCCTTCCAAGTAGCCGGAATTACAGGCATGCACTACCACGCCCAGCTGATTTTTTTATTTATTGTAGAGATGAGGTCTCACTGCCCAGGCGGGTCTTGAACCCGTGGGCTCAGGCAATCCACTCACCTCAGCCTCCCAAAGGTGCGGGATTACAGGCTGAGCCACCGAGCCCAGCTTCATTTTTTTTTAAATTGTAGAGATGAGGTCTTGCCAAATTGCTCAGGCTGGTCTCGAACCCCTGGGCTCAGGCAATCCTTTTGCTTCTGCCTCCCAAAGTGCTGGGATTACAGGCATGAGCCACTACACATGGCTATATGCAGTATTGACTTTGTCAATTTTAGGACACTGTATGGAACAAAGAATATCTAGTTAGGGGAAACCTATAATAGGAGAAAAAAACCCTGGGGCTGCAGCTGTGGTGATCTAATAGCCAAATGCCTTTCCTCTGAATGAATGAATTGTACAATTCATTCACACAATAAGTTTGAGGAAGATCCTAGGCTAAGTTATAAATAAGCTCAGATTAGTGGTGACTATTAAAGAAAATCATAGTTTTCACCAGAGAAGGAAGATGGTTCTGTCTGATTTTCAGGTTGGCTGATTACTCAAATATCCTCTTTCATAAATGGATTCTTCCTCATTTTCTGACCAGTTTCCAGTTGTGCAAAGACAAAGTAGTGCTCTTCTTTCATGCCAGTAAAGATGTGTTTATTTTGTGGATATGTTACACAAACTCTTTAAGATTAGTTTCATGGTGAGGCACAGTGGCTCATACCTGTAATCCCAGCACTTTGGGAGGCTGAGGTGGGAGGATTGCTTGAGCCCAGGAGTTCAAGACAAGCCTAGGTAACATAGCAAGAGCTTGTCTCTACAAAAAATAAAAAAATTTAGCCAGTGTGGTGACATGTGCCTGTAGTCCTTGCTACTCAGGAGACTGAGGTGGAATCTGGGAGGTCAAGGCTGTGTTCCACTGCACTTCAGCCTGGGCAACAGAGTGAGACCCTGACTTAAAATAAAAAAAAATATTACTTACGTTTATGTACACACATTTGGTCCACTGTAAAATACTTAAATTTTAAGTTTTAAAATCTTTCTCATTGTGCAGTACAATTTTTAAATGTATTTCAAATAAACCATTAGTTCAGATGTTTGATAGTCACAAAATAAGAAGCCTTCATTGTTTCAAAACAAATATATCAAAACACAGTGGCTTGAAGTTACATGGTGAATTAGGTAGAGAGGAAGCAGTCATTCATAAGACCAAAACCACATAAATGCAAGAGATAGCAATTAAGAGGCCAAGGATAGGGTTGTTTTGAAAGCATATTTAAAACTACACGAAAGTTATTTGAACCTTTGAAAGTACCTCAGAAGCTGAATGAAAACATCAGCCTTCTCTCTTATCAGAGCTCTGACTTGTTGACTTGCCATTAGAAGGACCTTACTTTGTTGAAATGAATATTTTAAAAATACATATATTCCTTTAAGTAGCTTAAACTAATATATAGTATATTTCTTTTGTTTTGTTTTGTTTTTTTTTTGAGTTAGAGTCTCACTCTGTCGCCCAGACTGGGGTGCAGTGGCCGCTCCCGGCCACCGCAGCCTCGACCTGCTGGGCTCCGGAGATCCTTTTGCCTCAGCCTTCTGAGTAGCCGGAATTACAGGCATGCGCTACCACGCCCGGCTGATTTTTTTATTTATTGTAGAGATGAGGTCTTGCTGCCCAGGCAGGTCTCGAACCCATGGGCTCAGGCAATCCACTCACCTCAGCATCCCAAAGGCGCGGGATTACAGGCTGAGCCACCGAGCCCGGCTGTATATTTCTTTTAAGAATCCTTGAAGTAGTCTTGTATGTGTGCAACATAAATACAGAGTTGGCTGATTTTATAGGTAAAGAAAGTGAGTCATGGGGGTAGTAAACTTTGATACCAGTTGTACCACCATCAGCTAGAAGGAATCAATTTACTTATGATCCACAAGTTCAAGCCCTTAATATATGAAGAAACTGTGGCTTAAAAAAGGACAACCTAGGTGACACAAAAATATATGTTAAAATGCCTAATTCACGCAATCCTATTTGGGAAACTGATTTGCTTGGTGGAAGCTGAGGTTCAGTTAAGTATGAGGTTGAAGAACTCTCCTTAATGCAATTTGTCTTGTATTAGACTAAGATGGTTGTTCATCTCTGGGACTGCTTAAGTAGCTTGTCCATGGAGAGCTAGGTTCACCTCAGCCTCATGGTTCAGTAATAACAAACACAGTTCCTATTGAGTGCTGACTGTATAGAGGGCACTGTGCTGACAGCTATGCAGACATGATCTCATTTAGTTTTCCCCAAAACTCCATGAGTGTGTGTGGGACACTGTGATTCCTTACATTCCAGAAGGCGCTGAAGAGCTCTCCATTTCTGTTCTCACAATTATTAGGCACATCTATAGAGTCCAGGAGGAACTTGGGCATCTTGTAAGCTTTCAAGCTTAGCAAGTGGATGTAAAAATGAGGACCACAGAGCATATTTCCTCAGGGCAGCTTTCCCTGAACACTTTCCCCCCTCCATTCTCCCCACTCCCAATTAAGTCAGATCTCTTTGTTATAAGTTCTCCTAACAATATACAATTCCATTCCAGCACTCAGCAGTTTGTAATTATATATTAATTGCATAATTACTTGTTGGGTCTGCCTCCTTACTAGATAGTTAGCTCTATGAAGCCCAGGCATTGTGTTTATTTTGCTTTCTATTCCCCTAAGCCCAGTGCCTAGTGTATTCCATCTACTCCATAAATATTTATTGAATAAGTGCTTGGCGTATAACTTTGTCTTTCTGTTGATATTCCTGTTGATATTCCTGATATAAACTGAAGCGGGTATGAGACTGACATGGGAGGGAAACTGTGGGTGTTCAGAAGGTTTTATAAGCAGGTGAAATGCCATGGCTGGCACAGATAGGTGAGCCAGCTGGGAGGAGTTTTATATATTGGAGGGAAAAATACTTTCCAACTAAAAATACAAGCATCTTTGACAAGTAGATAACTTGAATTTGCTGCCTGATTTTATGCTTTTAGGTTTGAATGTTTTATAGTTCTGTGTTTCATATTCCTTTCCTCTACTCCCTTAGTTTGAAGTACCATGAAGCGGTTTGAGAATAGACACGTAATTAAGAGACACTATCATCATGGGTTCTAAGAGAATGTTATATGGAAAGTAGCTTTGCAGAGACCAGAGTTACATTAGGACTGAGCATCTTTATTATGGTAACTTTGGTTGATGCTTTACAGTTTATGAAGTTTTCAGATAGCCTGATTCACAAAGATGTCTTGTGAAGTAGACAGCTCAAAATTATGGCTCTCTGTTTATAGATGAGGAAAGGAAGGCTCATAAGAGGTTTATTTACCCATGTTAAAGTGAAAATAAGTACAAATGAACTTTTTTTTTAGGGATTATTGTATGTTGAGGCACTATACTAAGCCCTTTATAGAGGATATAATGTGATACTCGGCATATTCCTATGAGATAGGTAACCATTATTATTTCCATTTTATAGATGAGGAAATTGAGACTTGGAGAGGTCAAGTAATTGCCTTACATTACATAATCAAGAAGCAAAGGGACAGGCTTCAAATCTAGCTAGTCTGTCTTGAGAGGGCACATGATAAACCACTATGCTAATGGCAGCATTGAGAGTTCTTTCATGAGTACACTGTGTTATTTGCTACCTATAGTTGCAAATACAAATAGGACTCCTGGTTTATTTCTGCTACTTCAGGCTGCTATTTCTTTTTTGACTTGTTTGCAGTTTCACCTTGACTTAGAATTTATCAATTGGAGGCCACAATGATGTCACTGCACATGATTGAAATTATATCAACTAAGTTCAGATAAAAATCCCCCACATTTATAATTTAAAAAAATAATTAGGCCAGGCGCAGTGGCTCAAGCCTGGAATTCTAGAATTTTGGGAGGCCGAGGTGAGAGGATTACCTGAGCCCATGGGATTTGAGACCAGCCTGGGCAACATGTAAGACCTCGTCTTTACAATAAATAATAAAAAAAAAAATTAACCGGGTGTGGTAGCATGTGCCTATAGTTCTGGCTACTTGGAAAGCTGAGGCAGAAGAATTGCTGGAGCCCAGCAGGTCGATGCTGGGTTGACTGTGAGCGTACCACTGCACTCCAGCCTGGTCGTCAGAATGAGACTCCAACTCAAAAAAAAAAAAAAATCATTGAATATATTTACTGATTTTATTTGTTAGAAGTGCTTATCTAATACTCACAGGACATGTTCTATTGAATATATTGGTAAAACTTTTACCTTTCTCTGAAGGTATATAAAACATTAAGCATTTTTTTTAAAAAGCTGTCAATGAAAACATATGATTATGAGTTCTTTTTAGGTTATCTCTTCAAGGAGGTAACAATGACCAATAATGACCAGCATATTTTGTGTCCTCTATATATCCAAGTCTCTCCTCCCTGTGGGTTCATACTTTGTATTTGAAAAAAGAACATGAAAATGCCAAACTTTGTAGCTCAAAAGAACAATAGCAACACCATCACCAAGCCCTTGCATAGAGATCTAGATATGAAAGTGAAACAACCACAATTTTAGGCCTGTGCACAGAGCTGTGACCCAGGCTAGACACCTGAGGTCAATGAGCAGAGCTTGGTGCAGAGGGTCATTTATATGTCTTTTGAATATCACTGACTGCATTTCAAAGCCACATTAGAAACAACATTACCCGGGCTCAGTGGCTCAGCCTGGGATTCCACACCTTTGGGAGGCTGAGGTGAGTGGATTGCCTGAGCCCGCGGGTTCGAGACCCGCCTGGGCAGCGAGATCTCATCTCTACAATAAATCAAAAAAATCAGCCGGGCGTGGTAGTGCATGCCTATAATTCTGGCTACTCGGAAGGCTGAGGTGGAAGGATCGCCTGAGCCCAGCAGGTCGAGGCTGCAGTGGCCGGGAGCGGCCACTGCACTTCAGTCTGGGCGGCAGAGTGAGACTCCAACTCAAAAAAAAAAAAGAAAAAGAAACAGCACTGGCCTATGTTTGGTTTTTTGTGTTACCTGTGTTTCTTGCCCTATTATGGATAATTGAGTTTTAATATACAGTAGTGATAGTCTAGTAGATGAAGGAAGGGGGCAGTCCCCAAGGGCAATCTGAACTTCTGCTTAGTATATTTACTCTTGCTGTTTTCCTTCCTCCTCATTTGTAATTCAGGAGGCTCTCAGAAGAGAGACAGCAAAGCTTAGATGGATCGAAGGACCAGGAGCTGGGATACCAGGTTCTATGAAAAGGTCTGCTATTGAATTTGCTCTGCTACTTTTAGGCAAATCATTTGCTCACATTGTGCTTTGGTTGCTTCCTGTTCTTGTTGAATGTAAATAGCATGTATTTGGGTATTTTGCGATTATTATAGAGTATTTTAAATATATGAGTGACTTATTGTTTTCTGGATGAGCAGGTATAAAGCAAAATCTGCTCCCTTGAGATCTAGGCTTCGTGGCAGTCAGCTAACCCCAAATTCTTCTGACTTCAACAGTTGTCTACTTGCTTCTTGTTCACCTGACACATTTTGCAGTCTCTGAGCTACAGCTTTGCGGGCTTACTCTATACTTAGGGACATACCTTTTTGTTTCCTGACTTCAGAAATTAAATATGCCATTTCATGCACTTCTGCTTTCACCTTCCACTTCAAAAAGTTGAAAGTTTTCTTTTGGAACAGTGTAGTTTTATCTGTGACACTGACCTCAATAGACAGGGGAGAGGTGACAGAGTAAACAAATAGTTATTGGGACTGCCTCTATGGTTTCTTTTTGATGATTAGGTCTGGGAGCACTAAGGGTCTGAACTAGATTTAATAAGGCACAGGCTCTTTGGGGTTTTGGCAGAAACATACAAGTATACCCTCCCATGTCCCCCCCCCCTTTTGTTACAGCCTATGTGACATTAGTCAACAAGATATCCCTGTTAGTCAAAGTGGCCACGCTGACATTCTTAGAAGCTAATAAAAGTGTTCATGTTAAGAATGATTTTGTTACCTATCTGTGGAGCACCACCCCTACTATTTCATAAATGAAAATCTCTCAAGTGCAATATGGAATTAACGAAAAGGTTTATTTCTTTTGGTTTGGACTAAAATAAATTGTACTTATATGATTTCTGGGGCAGTTAAATTAAAAACCTAGGAAAGTATTATTACAGTTAGAGGCCCTACGAAATATGTTACTCCTTAGTTGCAACTTGGGCAGCAGCAGGAAGAACTGCAGACACAGGAACACAGAGTCACCCTTCAGTTTTGAAGCGTTGCTAGGTCTCCTCGTGCTATAAATGATCAAAGAAACATCCGGGTAAATACTGCTCCCAGAGCGGAGTTCGCTTTAAGAGTGTTGGGTTTAACTTCCGTGAGCTAGTTCAAGGCAGCCAGGGATTCTATTTTGGGGTCTTCGTTCTTGGGCTCGGCCATCTACATCAAAACACTACTTATAGGTGCCCCAGCAGCAGCTGGCTTCCAACAAAGGCTGAGCTTTCACTCACGCTCTTAGAAACACGCAGCCAGCAACTTGTCAGGCTTGGGGAACCGGGCCAGCGGGTGGTGGTGGTAGGAAGGAAAGAGGTGGTGAGGGGTTGGCGGTATCCTTTCCCCCTAGATTCTCTCTTCTGCTTTGCAGCTCCCGCGAAGCAGGGCGCAGGCCTAGGGGTGGGGGTCTGGCTGGTCGGCTCTAAAAATATGTCGGAAACTGCACAGTCGAGCCGGTAGCAAGAAACGGCAGCGTTTGTCTCTGAGAAGGACTTGGGTGTGAGTGACAGGACGTACGAAAGGGATGAAACGCCCTCGCCTCACCCCCGGGTCAATTTGCACGGCCAGGTGAAAAGTCCCGCCGAGGAGAGGGACAGGGGTCGAGAGGCAAATACTAAGGCGAGGAACGACCAGAGGCCCTTCGGGCACCACCTTGCAGGGGCAGGGAGGCTGCAGTCACCGCCCTCGGAAGTGATCTCCCCTGCCCTAAAAAAACCTAAATAATCTCCGCCATTACGTGAGGACAGGGCAGAGATGGGAGGCGGCCACGCGCGCCAGGCGAATGCGCGCTCCCATTGTCCCGCCTCCTGGCGCCCGCTCATTGGACAGAGGGAGCGCGCCCGGGGAGAACGCGCCCCAGCAGCGCGTACGTGCTCCGGGTGGAAACTGGCGCCGGCGCCCGCGGCGTTCCGCGGGCGGAGGAGAGGGGAGGGAGGAGGTGACGAGGCTGTGCGCCGGCCGCTCCTCCCCACCCCCAGCCTCGGCCCTGAACGGGCTGGATGGGCAAGTCGGGCGCAATGGCTCTAGCCCGGGCGGCGGCGGCGGCGGTGGCAGGAGGCGGCGGCGCCTCTTCCTCCTCGCCCCGGCGCCGGCGGTGATCGGAGCGAGCGGCCGCGGTCCCCGATGAGACTGCTGGCGGGCTGGCTGTGCCTGAGCCTGGCGTCCGTGTGGCTGGCGCGGAGGATGTGGACGCTGCGGAGCCCGCTCACCCGCTCCCTGTACGTGAACATGACGAGCGGCCCGGGCGGGCCGACGGCGGCCGCGGGCGGCAGGAA
>NW_007249669.1:146544-150889 GCF_000164805.1 Carlito syrichta | reverse complement strand
GCCCTCGCCCTGTCGCCCCAGCTCCTCAGAAAGTTTTCGCCGAGACCCCCGGGCACCCGGCCCCGGCCCCGCGGCGCCTTTTGTTCCGCGGCGCAGGCGGAGGACGGCCTCCCCTTCCCCCTCCCCGGGCCCTAGCGTGGGCGCCCCGAGCCCCGCATTGTTCCCGGGTCCCAGGCGGGGGTTGCAGACGCTCGGCGTCCGCGCCCGGCGGCGCGACTGGGAGAACTTCGGGGCCGGAGCGTGGCCAGGGGCATCCATCTGGCATCGAGGCCTGAGGTAGAAAAGACCCCGCCAGACCCATCTCCCGCACAACCTTCCCAACCCCGGAGACACAAAACGAAAAGCCAGTCCCTCTTTTTGTCTGGTTGAATCCCTGAACATACAAAGGGTCATAAAGAAATTTAACCGTGCACTGTGAGCCATTTAACTCCCTGGGCTCATCGGGTGACATTTTCCCCGAGCACTTCCAAAATGTGTTTGACAGGTTCTCGCTCCCATCCTCCCAACCTTCCCCTCCTACCTAGGAGGGATCTCCTTTAAACTTCACTTTAGTTAGCTGGCTGGAAAGAGTGTGATAAGGAGGAAGATGATGAAACTTTTACAGGAAGGGCTTTTAAAACGGGACGGGGCGGGAGTGAATTCTTTTTAGAGTTGTAGTTGTGGATCGTGAGTGACGTGACATGACCGGTTAGGTAGGGTTTTCATGAGCTCAGTTTTGTGCCACGTAAAGAAACATGTTCAGGTCAGCTGTAGAATAAAGAGGGAGATATTTCGTATTTGACCTAAATGCAGTTCGCAGTTAACGTTATGTGTATTGAAAAGACTTTTGAACTCCCCCCAGGGTGTTGGCTTATAATAGTTAGCATTTGAAGTACATTTTGTCTTTTCAGAGAGCAAGAGCTAATTATTTCCCATTTCATCTTTTATCTCATTATTTTATATATTTCTCATTTTCCTGTGTTACTTTTCTTATGCCCGTTGTTGAGAGAATTTGTGCCCAGGTTGATTTCGTGTGTTTTAATGAGTGTAAAGAATCGTCTAAGAAGGGGATAAAGCAATTATTTAGAAAAGTAACATTTCGTTTTTATTTAGTAAAAACTTATATTTTCTTTTTAAGGGAATCCTAAATTTCTTTGATAGCCCCCAGCAATTGCAGTTTGTTAGGTGATCTCTCCTATGATGTTGTTAGGAGTGAACATAAATTTAGTATGTGATCTTACATTGTAAAGTCACATTTTTTTGCTGTGGATTACTTACACGAATTATCTCTTATAGAAACAACTCTAAAGCACTGTACTGTTAACTGTACAGTTGTCAGAATGTCATATAACCTATGGAACATGGATCATGGTGTAGAACAATGAATTAGAAATGTCTTTTTTAGTAAGCAGTCGATAGAAATAAGATAGGAAAAAAGACGGTTTATCTTCACTGATGTGGGATTATGGTTGAGTCTCTTAGTTATTGGTGTTTATAACACATCACAATTACCTCTACTGCAGCAATGTGATATGTTTTCAGTGGTCGTAAAAGAACTGCACTTATTTTAAACATTGAAAAACTATTTAAACAGTGTGGTTTTTATTTAAATTATAGAATTTAAATTCTATAGGAAGAATTATAGCTGTAGACATAGCTTCAGAATAACTCCCAACAGAGGATACTTCCTAATTGTGTGCCTTTTTAAAGCCGAATCTGTCAGGATCTAATGAAAACTAATATTGGTTTCAGATATCAAACTTACTTTGCTATGTTTCTGAAATGTGCGCGTGCACGTGTATGTGTGTGCTTTCTGAATTTTGGGATGGGGAGAACAGCTCTTTTCCTTAGAACAATGAATCTAGGCATTATTTGGAGATGAATACATTCATAATCGACAAATAATTGTCCGTGAGTAAAGATTGAAAGGAACAAAAAAACTACAGAAACCACCATGAGATGAAGTGAGGTATGAGAGTGCCCTTTCTGTATTGTGGCTGAGCTGATGATTTGTTACCGGCATAATACTCCAGAATCCTGGGTTTGCCTTGTAACTTTGTTGCTTGTGAAGTAATTTAGTACTCTATGTTTCCTCCACATAACAGTTTTGAACAGTGTCTTCTGGTGTTCATTTGGGTGTATGAGTTCCATAGCCAGCACATCTGGTTCTTTTGGAGTTGCAGAAAAGTAGGGTTATGGATTTGATTGAACTGTGCTTACTACAAGTTTTCCTTCTGGTTATTTTATTAAGGAATTATGGTGAAGGAGTCTATGATTAAAAGAGATCTTGGGCAAAGTTTATTCATTAAATATTGCTATTTAGTTAGTATTGCCTGGAGATGCAAGCCTCCTTTGGGCTAAAGCTGCTGTAAAATGATAGTAGCAGCACCATTTTAATAACTGGTTTGGAGTGCTGGTTTCAAAACTAGGATGTTTCACTTTGGGCCAGCAATAAGCAGGGCTTCTCTTAGAGCAAGGACTTGACGTGCAGGCCAAGTTGGTGTCACTGACATTTTACAACCTGTGAAATAAGAATAATTTTACACTTTAAAATAGTTACCAAGAAAAAAATTAATCTTTTGTAACATGTGAGGTTTTGTTTCAGTGTCTGCAAATAAAGTTTTATTGAAACAGAGCCACCATGTTTATTTACCTATGGTCTGTGAGTGCTTCCGGCCTACAACAGCAGAGTAGGGTAATTGTTACTATATGAATTACAAGCCTAAAATATTTACTGCCTGGCATCTTGCAGAAAAGGAGACTTTTTCTAAGAGAAAATTTCCTGCTTTTTAAATCAGCAGCATATTCTTTTTTTCTTTTCTTTTCCTTTTTTTTTTTTGAGTCAGGTTCTCACTCTGGGCCCAGGCTGGAGTACAGTGGCATGATTGCTGCTCACTGCAGCCTTGACCTCTTGGGCTCAGGTGATCCTCCTGCCTCAGCCTCCTGAGTAGCTGGGGCTACAGATGCATTCTGTCACACCTGGCTAATTTTTTGATTTTTTTTGTAGAGATGAGGTCTCAACATGTTGCCTAGGCTGTCTTGAACTCTTGAGCTCAAGCACCTTCCGACCTCCACCTCCCAAGTGCTGGGGTTATAGGCATGAGCCACACTAGCAGCATATTTTTAATCAGAGGTTGCAGGGTGGTTAGATTGACTCACTAGGGAGAAATAGAGCCAGACAGAGAGAAACTAGTGGATGCTACTTTCAACGTTGGCAGATTTAGAACTTAAAAGGAAAACAACAAAAAAACTCAGAATCTAGTCTTTCTGATGCATTGTACTTAGTGCTCAAAGGTAATGTAACTATTATGGAGCTATTGAAACTTGAAAGGACCCTCAGGTCCCGCTAACCAGGTTCTTGGTAATAACAGTCATTCAATATCTTCTCAATTGATGGAGTGAAAAAATTGTTGTAGAACTCACTGGAACCAAACCACAATTTCTCCAGGTGACATAGTGCAAGATTTTCTTTCTTTTTTTAAAAGTACAGATTACATTCAATATCTGGAATTATTAAGGTGTAACTTAAAATTGCAAGTATGTGTTTAACTGTGACTTATTTTTTCATCTTCTTATGCAAGCTCAGAACTGTGTGCTGTGCCACTAGTGATGATGAATTCAAGATAGAATTGAAATCATTTTTCTCCTCCAAATTAAGTAAATACTTGACATTACAACCAGAGACAAACGTTGTGCTAAAGGTCAGAGTCCGTCTCCTGTCCCCTTACCCCTCGTTTTCCTTGCAAGAATACTGACTTATGAAGTCAGGCATGAGTTAACTCTGCTTCAAGAATAGTCAGCTGGCTAAACCAGACGGACACTGATGGATTGCTGTCCTCCTCTGAACTGCCTTCTAGGGTCTGGAGGCCTTTGCAGCTGAATACCAAAAAGACTTTGGAATGGGTTTCTTTTCTTCCTTATAACCTGTGTTGAAACCAAAACAGGTGTCTGTTTCAATTTGACAGAACACTGGGATCTCTTTGTTTTGCTGGAAATACCTGGGGTCTTTATGTTCTCCTTTGAAGGTGCCTTAGAAGAACCTAGTAACTTCCAGCCCCTGTTGTTTAGACTCTCAGAAGCTTTGTTAAAAATTTTAGAATTGGCCAGGTTCTGTGACTCAGCCTGTAATCCCAGCACTTTGGGAGGTCAAGGCGGGTGGATTACCTGAGCCCGCGGGTTCAAGACCAGCCTGGACAACTTGGCAAAACCTCGTCTCTTCAATAAATAAAAAATTAGCTGGGTGTGGTAGCACGCGCCTATAATTCCAGCTACTTGGAAGGCTGAGGTGGAAGGATCACCGGAGCCCAGCGGGTTGACGCTAGGGTGGCTGTGAGCGTGCCACTGCACTCCAGCCTGGGCAACAGAG
>NW_007249669.1:135008-146524 GCF_000164805.1 Carlito syrichta | reverse complement strand
AACACACCCACACACACATACACACACACACACACACACACACACACACACACACACACACACACACGGATTATCCATCGAGTGAGTTGAGGAGTGCCACTAATTTTATTAAATCAAAGCTCAAGCAACTTAATCTAATTTGTGTAAATCATTTCCTCCCATGAATGTGAGGGTGCCTGTCACTCTACACATTGAAATCTCACATAAAGAGGTTATTGGGTTTGGTTTATATCATTTGTAGAAAAGATGGTGAATGATTTGAATATTTACTCCTGTGCTGTGCTTAGATGTTAGAAGGGGTCAGTGGTGAAATGTCTGGAGTGATTTGGTTGCATTGGAGAATCTTAGGATGTGGTTTTTGAATTCTTAGTTGTCAAGCAATGGTCAACTGACTTGGTCTGACCACCCCCTGTAGTAGAAAAGAATCTGTGTTCAGGAACCCCAGCAGTGGAGCCTTTTTGATTGTTTTTGGTGGCACTGAATGCCTCAGGTCTTTGGTTACCCATTTCTTTTGAGAATGGCCGGGTGCCCAGAGCTGCAGTGTGGTTTTTAGGCATTCCCTTGAATTGCTCTTCTCCTCTGACCAGCCTTTCCCTTGGACAGGAAGAGGAAGGAAATATGAACAGTTATTGGGCTTCTGTTGTCTGCCAGACACTAAATATATTATTCTCTGGGATCCCTGTAATAGCTCTTTGATGGTAGTGGTGCAATCTCCATTTCACAGACCGAAGATTGAGGCTGAGTGTTAAGGCTTGCTCAAGAACACACACTGGATGACAGAGTTGAGTTTTAAACTAAACTGTGTTTCGAGGCCCATATTTTTCCTCCTGCTTCATGAAGGCCTTCCTAGTAAACCTTGTGCTGTTTGAGAGTGGTGAAAATAGGCCTAACCTTCTTTATAGGAAACTGTCCCAGTTCTAATGGGTCTGTGTGTAGACACTAAAGTTAGGTTTGCTGTGTGCACAATATTAGTTGAGAATTTTGCAGATTGTGAGTTGGATGAGGATGGGACAACTGCTTGAAGCTCTGGCTTTGATCCAGTTTGTCTATGCTTTTTTGTAAAGCTTAAAGTTGAAAAAAGAACTTACCTGCTATGTTTTTTTCTGATATCAGCCAATTCTCTAATTTCCCATCACCAATTGGGTGTCCTACAATGTAATCCTATTCTGACACTAACTACCTGTGGTTAGGGTCAGACTTCACAGCATTGAAGGCTTAGGTCCTGCAAGACTATCCTCACATCAGAGGCCAGCTATAAGCCCCAGGTCACTAGGCTGCCAGTGCTTTTGTTCAACTTGGCTACAAATCTGGGGATTCCTACAGCTCACTCCTACCACTGACTTGATAATTTACTAGAATGACTCACAGAATTTAGGAAAGCCCTATACTTGTGTTTATTGGTTACTTATAAAGGATATGATACCCGGGAATGATCAAGTGGAAGAGATGCATAGGGCAAGGTATGGGGGATGGTGCAGAGCTTCCATGTCCTCTGGTGAGCCGCCCTGCCAGCATTATCACTGTATTTAGCAACCCAGAAGCTCCCAGAACCCTGTAGGTTAAGGGTTTTTATGAGGTTTCGTTATGTAGGCATGACTGATGAAATTATTGGCTATTGTTGACTGAACTCAGTCTTTAACCTCTTTCCCATCCTTGGAGATTGAGGGAGGGGACTGAAAATTCCACTCCTCTGATCAAGGCTTGGTCCCCACCCGAAGCATCCAGGTGCTGGGTGTTGTATAGGTTACAAAGATACTTTTTACCACTGTGGGGATTCCCCCAAGGGTTTTAGTTTCTCCAAGAGTTTTAGGAAATTTGTCAGGAACCTGGGATAAAGACCAAATATTTATTTTTGGTGATACTGCATTATCTAAAATCAGTAATTTTAAAAAAATAACTTTTTGATTTTACTAGTGTGCTCAAATCTTTTATATTTTGGACAGAAGACTATATCACGTTTGACTAAACTCCAAAAAATAGTTTCAGAAAGCCTTTTAACTGTATCCCTCAGCTTGTTAAGCAAATATATTTTTATAGGAAAATTACATCCCTACTTTGAAGGAGTGATCATCAACCAAGATTATGTAAATGTTAGGAGATATTCATGGGCTTCATATGGAAATTTTTTTAAAGACAACATGAGCCGGGCTCAGTGGCTCAGCCTGTAATCCCACGCTTTGGGAGGCCGAGGTAAGTGAATTGCCTGAGCCCGCGGGTTCGAGACCCACCTGGGCAACTTGGCGATACCTCATCTCTACAATAAATCAAAAAATTAGCTGGGCGTGGTAGCGCATGCCTGTAGTTCCAGCTACTTGGAAGGCTGAGGCAGAAGGATTGCCGGAGCCCAGCAGGTCGAGGCTGTAGTGGCCGGGAGCGGCCACTGCACTCCAGTCTGGGTGACAGAGTGAGACTCCAACTCAAAAAAAAAAAGACAACATGATCTACTATTTCATTACTTTGATTATCAAGTACTATCAAACAGATTATCAAGAATGCCTGCTGTCCTCTTGACTTGGCTGTTTATTATTTGGCTAATTAGTATCTTTGCAGTCTTGTTGCAAGTAGAGATAATATTGCTGTTTACTATAATTTTTAGATGTTATGCTGTGACATCCTGCTTTATACTTGGCATCAGCAAATGACTGAATGGAATAATTCTAGTTGGATTAGAGTTTGCTAACGAAAAGATTTCCTTGGGGCCGGGCACAGTGGCTCCTGCCTGTAATCTCAGCATTTTGGGAGGCCAAGGTGGGAGGCCAGGAGTCTGAGACTAGCCTGGGCAACATAGTGAGACTTTGTCTCTACAAAAAATAAAAAACTTAGCCAGGCATGGTGGTGCATACCTGTAGTCCCAGCTACTTGGGAAACTGAGGTGAGAGGATTGCCTGAGCCCAGTAGACTGAAACTGCGGTGAGCTGTGATCATGCCACTGCACTCCAGCCTGGACGACAGAATGAGACCTTGACTCAAAAAAAAAGGAAAAAAAATAAAAGATTTCCTTGGTTATTTAGACTGAACAAAATTTAAGTGAGCTTTAAAGGCAGATGCTAATAAGACACTTTTTCAGACACTGTAGTCTCCAGCTGAGGAGTCCAGCCCCACTGGAGAGCGGGCACACAGTCCTTTCAGTGTGACAATTTAACAAGCAGAGTACTTTGTTCTTGCCTGTGCCACTTTTGTCTCTGTAGTCTTTGAGGAGCTCACACATTCAAAAAACTCACCTACTTGAATGTGCACAGAAGCCTACAGACAGGCCACCCAGTGCTGTGAGCTCAGCAGAGCTTTTCATCTAAGCTGGGTTGTCTAGAGAGAGATAACGACAGGTGGCCTGCCCATTGGGCTCAGGGGCTCCTGCACTGATTTTCTCTTTAGTTGGCATTTCACCTTAAGGGCAGGGTGACTGTTCTTTTAAAGCTCTGAAGGTCCTGGCCAAGAGCATAGTCTCATTACTTATTTCTCTTAGTTTCTGATTTTATTTTCTTCTCTGGAATGCAAGTTTCCTGGGGCCAGTGAGCCTATCTTTTAATTTAATCAGCAGATGTCACTAGATCATAGTTAAGATAGATACTTGGGAAACACTGCTGGGGAGTCAGAACAATGAAATTTCCTGGGTAAGGGAGTTCTAAAGCACTGGCAATTTTGCACCCCAGGAGACATTTGACAATGCCTGAGACATTTTGGGTTGTCACTTGGGGTATTGCTACTGGCATCTGATGGATAAAGGCCAGGGATGCTGGTAAACATCCTACAATACACAGGTCGGCTCCTGTAACAAACAATTCCAAATGCCTATAGTGTAAAGGCTGAGAGACCCCGGCTTATAGGAATTTAGTTACAGTTCAGTTTAATTGGCAGTATAGTCCTGCATTCTTTTCTCTAGTAGACACACTGGGTAGAGTTAAGTGAAGAGAAGTGACTTTGAAAGAAGCTCTTCTAAAAATGTGTGCCTGGAACAGGAACTCGAATCAGCTGAAGCTGCTTAGGGACTACAGGCTTCCCATTTGTTCAGAAGTTGTAAGGTGGTAATTGACACGCAGAGTACTTGGCTAAGTGCCTGGTGCATGGTAGGTGCTCAGTTAGTCTTCCTTCATTGCTTGCTGCCTGCTTGCAGTAATGCAATTTTGTGGTAGATGGGTAGCTTCAACCACTGTTTGCAGAATCGGGTTTAAGCAAGGCCTTGCAGAAAACTTTGGAGTTTGAGAAACTGTCAGAAACCCAGTGGTAGTTGTCTCTGTGGTTAACCTTATGTTCCCTCCAGGATTTTGGTAGAAACTCCAGATTCTATCTGGTCAGATTTACTGTGATTCCTAACAATAATTCATTTGATGAACACTTATTGTTCATCTATATCTGTGCCAAGCACATTTGTTTTCATTGCCTTTGTGAAGCTCTCAGTCTGCCTGGGAAGATAGACACTGAACATGCAGTTGTATACAGTTATCAATCAATTCAGAGGTCATAAATGCTACCAAGGAGACTAATGGGGTGCATAAACAGGTACTGGAACAGAGGGCCTAACCTAGTCCAGAAGCTCCGGGAAAAATATGTCTCGCAATATTTAGGCTGACATTGAATTAACCAGGTGAAGAGAAGAGAGAGTTGGTGGTGAGAAGTGTAGGGGGCAGAGCAAATACTATGTGAGACAGCCATGGGAAAGCAGCTTTCTAGAAGAAGAAAGAAGGGTAGAGTACTATGACATCGTGAGGGACTAGAGTTCATGGGTTGGTAGGGAATGTCATGTGGTGAGGCTGTGGACACAGAATGGGTCCTTTTAAAAAAAATTTTTATTACAAGATTTGGGGTACAATTCAGGCTTAGGTATATAAACATTGATCATGCAGGTATCCTTGCTGATGAGGTATGCCCCTCCCTCCCCTAGCAGTTTCCCTCAACTGCCAATCCCACACCCCCTCCCCTGACAGTTTTCCACTAATGCCAGTCGCTTTCTTATAGCATTATAATTGTTCAAGGTCCGCTTATGAGTGAGAACATATGGAACTCTGTTCTATGTTAGTGTGATAGATCACTGAGTATGATTGATTTCAAATTCATCCAAGTTGCTACAAAGTCCATATATTTGTCCTTCTTTATGACTGCATAATATTCCATTGTGTATATGTACAACATTTTTTTTTTATCCAGTCCAGCTTCGACGGGCAACACAGTTGGTTCCATGTTTTTGCTATTGTGAAGTCAGAGCTGCAGCAAACATACATGTGCAGGTATCTTTTTTGTAGAATAATTTGAGTTCCTCTGGGTATATTCCCAATAGGGGAATTGCTGGGTCAGATGGAAGGTCAATTTCTAGTTCTTTCAGAAATCGCCACACTGTCTTCCAAAGAGGTTGTGCTAGTATGTATTCCCACCAGCAGTGTAGAAGTGTTCCTTTTTCTCCACATCCTTGCCAGCATCTGTTGTTGTTTGTTTTATTAATGATGGCCATTCTTACAGGGATTAGGTGGGATCATCTTACAGGGATCATCATCTCTGATGATGAGTAAGGCTGAGCACTTTTTCATGTGTCTATTGGCTACCCGTATATTTTCTTTTGAGAAGTGTCTATTCATGTCTTTTGCCCACTTTTTAAAGGGGCTGTTTGCTTTTTTCCTTTCAGTGCATTTGAGTTCCTTGTAGATCCTAGATGCTAGGCCTTTCTCAGATATACAGTTGGCAAATATTTTTTCGCAGAATGGGTCTTATAAGCCATTTGGAGCATTTTGGATATTATCCTAAGACTCCTGTTAAGCAGGGTAGTGGTGTGGTCAGATTTGCATTTAAAAATTTGCATCTTTAAAGAGGTTTACTAGTTTATTTATGTTTTCAAACCACTTATAATTTGTGGAAGGTCAAATACCACTTGACTTTATATATGTGCATGTGTTTAAAAAAAACAGCTTTATTGAGATATAATTCACATACCATAAGATTTATCCTTTTAAAGAGTACAGTTTGACTGGGCTTGGTGGCTCAGCCTGTAATCCCAGCATTTTGGGAGACTGAGACAAGTGAATTGCCTGAGCCCGCGGGTTTAAGACCAGCCCTGGCAACCTGGCACGACCTCGTCTCTACAATAAAATTAAAAATAGCTAGGCGTGGTAGTGTGCGCCTGTAGTTCCGGCTACTTGGAAGGCTGAGGCGGAAGGATTGCTGGACCCCAGAAGGTCGATGCTGGGTTGGCCACAAGTGTGCCACTGCACTCCAACCTGGGCAAAGGAGTGAGACGCCAACTCCAAAAAAAAAAAAAAAAAAAAAAGTGCAATTCATTGGTTATTAGTATAATCACAGAGTTGTACAGCCATCACTATCAAATTTTGGAGCATTTCATCATCCCAAAAAGAAACTCCATACTCATTAGTAGTTGCTCCCCTTTGTCTGTGTCCCCATCCCCAGCAACCACAGTCTACTTTCTGTCTCTGGATTTGCATATTTTAGACATGTCATATAAATGGAATTATACCACATGTGACCTTTTATGACTGACTTATTTCACTTAGCATAATGTTGTCAAAGTTTATCTATGTTGGAGCATGAATCAGTACTTCTATGGCAGAGTATACTATTTTGTTGTATAGATCTTATTTATCCATCAGTTGATGGACATTTGGATTGTTTCCTCCTTTTGGCAATTATGAATAATGCTGCTATGGAGTTGACATTTGTATCATGCAAATGATCAGGAAGGGCATACATTTCAGCCTTTCTCTTGAAAGAGAAAAGCTTTGCTCCTTTTTGTTCTATAGTACATTCTATTCAATAAGCAGTTTCCTTTCTGAAAGATTTCTATGACATTAAAGGTTCAACCATGTGTTAATGTTGATAAATGGAGAGAAATACTATTAAGACTTGACTTTTCCTTTTGGCACTTAAAAGCAGTATTTGCGGTGAATAGTGCCAGGTTTTGCTTAGTTCTAGAAGTCAGAGTCCATTGTTGTTCTAGTTGTTGGTATATAAGTGGATGCCAAGGAATTCTTAGCTCCTCTGTTTCACTTGAATGATTTCTTGTCCACATTAATAGAATGTACATGAATGCCTGTTATCAAGGTGATGGCTTTCATCTTGATTAGTCATTTAGGAGAATACAACATAAATACAAGTCAGAGTGGCCTCAGTATTAGAGTTCAGAACGTGCACCAGGAGGTCACAAGTATATAAAAAATGGTTTATGACCTGCAATGGAGCATAACTTCAGGCACAGTAAGTATTCAGAATTAGTAAATGATTAAACAGGAGCATTTTCAGACCAAGGGGAAAAAAGTGTAGGCAGCGAATGCGGGAAGTTTCATAACTTGTTATATAGGGTGGGAAAAATAAAAATAGTTTTCTATAAAGTCTATGCAGGTTTGATAACAAATGTTACATGAGCTGGGTGTGGTGACTCACACCTGTAATCTCAGCACCTTGGGAGGCCCAGGCTGGAGGATTGCTTGAGCCCAAGAGTTCTAGACCAGCCTGGGTAACACAATGAGACTTTGTCTCTACAAATAACTTTTTTTTTTTTTGAGTGGCAGTCTCACTCTGTTGTCCAGGCTGGAGTGCAGTGGCACACTCACAGCCACTGCAGCCTCCACCTGCTGGGCTCAGGTGATCCTTATGCCTCAGCCTTCCAAGTAACTGGAACTACAGGCATGTGCTGCCACACCTGGCTAATTTTTTGATTTATTGTAGATATGAGATCTCGCCAGGTTGCCCGGGCCAGTCTCCAACTCCTGGGTTTAGGCACTCCTCTTATCTCGGCCTCCCAAAGTGCTGGGATTATAGGCGTGAGCCACCAAATAATTTAAAAGTTGGCTGGCATGGTGATGCATGCCTGTAGTCCCAGCTACTTGGGAGGCTTAGGAGAGAGGATCGCCTGAGCCTGGTAGGTTGAGACTGTGGTGAACCATGATCACGCCACTACACTCCAGAGTGAGTCTCTGACTCAAAAAAATTTTTAAAAAAAATTTTAGAAAAATGGTTAAGTGACAAATTAGCACAAATCAGCCAACAACTGGAAAGGTTTGGTTTATCCAGTTTAGGGTACAGGGTTTGTAAAATAGTTTTTGAAATTTAATGTACCTGTTTATTTTGTTGATTTATAACAGGTTCCTTTTAATGTTAGTGTCAAGAATGTTACCCAATATTTTACTGAACATTTAGCAAGCTTAGGATGACCGTAAAATTGGTTGACCAATTGTGCAAGAGCTTACAGGACACCTGCTGCTGATAAATGGTCATATTTGTCAGGGGAAGCAAGTTAACTCTTGGCTAATAGACTTCTTATTGGGAAAAATTGGTTGCTTCATAGATAATGGATTAATAGCAACTGGTCTACTCTAAAGTTTTGTCACTGTGCTTGATGGGCTTATTCTTATTTATCAGGCCATGTTAGATGAATCTCATGCTATTATTATTATGGAATTCTCACTATGTGCTTTGTGCTATGTTAAGGTCTTGCCTGCATTATCTTGCTTAATCCTCATAGTGCTCTGCCAGAATAGGTAGATACCGGTGACATCTCTAGTCTACAAAAGAATGACTAGAGACTCAAAGATTAAGTGATTTGTCTGAGTGCACATAGCGGTGGCAGAGCCAGGGCTTGATTCTGGGACTGACTCTAAAACTGATGTACAGCCTACTTCCCCACATCTCTGGCATGCTAACTCTAAGTAAAAATGAAAAAATTTATGATGGAAGAGTAAATTTCATCTGTACTTGGAGTTATTGAATTTTGTTCTAAAAAGTACATTCTTGTTAGAGCTTATTCCTGGAAATATAGTTCTTAGCGTGTTCTTACTTTGTCTTGTCATTGATTGCAGTATGACTTTAAGTAACTTCTCAAGCTTTCATGAGCACATTTTGCCCCATCTTTAAGAATATCATATAACCTGTTTGTAAAGCACACTTCAAGATTTCGAAGGGTCTCTTCTATATATCCTACAAGAAGAAAGGCAATTTGATCTGGTCACTGGAGTGTTAACTTTTTTTTTTGAGTTGGAGTCTCACTCGGTTGCCCAGATTGGAGTGCAGTGACCGCTCCCGGCCACTGCAGCCTCGCCTACTGGGCTCCAGCGATCCTTCCGCCTCAGCCTTCCGAGTAGCTGGAATTACAGGCATGTGCTACCACGCCCGGCTGATTTTTTGATTTCATTGTAGAGATGAGGTCTCACTGCCCAGGCGGGTCTCGAACCCGCGGGTTCAGGCAGTCCACTCACCTCAGCCTCCCAAAGGTGCAGGATTACAGGCTGAGCCACCGAGCCCGGCTGGAGTGTTAACTTTTACTGCTTACTCTGTCATTTGGACTTGGTGGTTTTGAGTTAAGTGATTGTATTGTGTGACTGTTTTCTTATCCAGCAACAGGGTTAATACTAACTGTTTGCCTTCTAATGTTGAATGTTAGTGAAGCAGAGGCCAACAGAGCTTTTTTAGATCTCAGCGGTATAATGACTGAAGCATTGGGCCAGGGCTTGTGGTCTGGTTCTGACACCTGCTAAGCTGAAGGACTCAAAAGCATCTTTGCCCTCCCCTTACCCTTTCTACCTACCTTGAGGGCTGTTAAGATAATTAATGAGATATCAGGTCTGAAGAAATAGTTTATACTTTACAGGTCATATGAATATAAGTGATGATGATTATCCTCAAAAGTACCATGAAATGACAATATTTGGAAATGTTAGGTTTGATATGGTGTTCTGTTTTTTGCTTTTGGGTTTCTTAGGTGACACTCAGTTGTGTGTTTTGATTTTTGTTCTTTTTTTTTTTTTTTTTTAGTGGTATGTGTGCAACCGAGAAAAATTATGCGAATCACTCCAGGCTGTCTTTGTTCAGAGTTACCTTGATCAAGGAACACAGATCTTCTTAAACAACAGCATTGAGAAATCGGGCTGGCTATTTATTCAATTATATCATTCTTTTGTGTCATCTGTTTTTAGCCTGTTTATGTCTAGAACATCTATCAATGGGTAAGTGAATCTTAGACATTTTTTCTTTATCCTTAGGTTTAAAAAAAGAAAAATGAAAAAGAAAAATTATCTTGTTCAGCATATTGACCACCTGAGCTACGACATTTCTACTAGTCAAAATCCTTGGCAGTTGTTTTAGTGTTCCAGCTTTCTGTAGTTATGTTCTGTAAACTCATCATAACTTGATAGCCTCATGAGTCAGTATTTTCATGGCAGGAGTTACTTAGGACAATGCTTCTCAGCTTTGATGTACTCAGGAATCACTTGGAGATCCTGTTAAAATGCAGGTTATGGATCAGTAGGTCTGGGACTGTTTGAGATTCTGCATTTTTTTTTTTTTTTTTGAGTTGGAGTCTCACTCTGTCGCCCAGACTGGAGTGCAGTGGCCTCTCCCGGCCACCGCAGCCTCGACCTGCTGGGCTCCGGCGATCCTTCTGCCTCAGCCTTCCAAGTAGCCAGAATTATAGGCATGCGCTACCACACCCGGCTGATTTTTTGATTTATTGTAGAGATGAGGTCTCGCCTGCCCAGGCGGGTCTCGAACCCGCGGGCTCAGGCAATCCACTCACCTCAGCCTCCCAAAGGCACGGGATTACAGGCTGAGCCACCAAGCCCGGCTGAGATTCTGCATTTTTAACAAGAGCTCAGTGATGCTATTTAAATGCTGCTGGTTCTGGATCATAAAGTAGGAAGACTCTAGAACCAGGCCCATACGCCCTTAGGCTGAGGAATAAGATTTTTGCCTTAAACATACTTCTTAGGAGCAAGTGTTGTAGAGGAATCTAATCAGCCCAACCAGTGGGTGATGAGTTGTTTTGAGATAAAAGTACCGCATCTGTTTTTAAGTAATGTCTAGGCTTGCCAGAATTTTGTAAACTTATTGTGGAATCCAGTGTCCCCAGAGTGGTTACCTCATATAAATTTATAGAAAAAGCTTTGGGAATTTTTATTTGCTTTCTCGACCACATTTTCAAGCATCCCCAATGCCTTAAAATCTAGGATGCGAAAGAGAAAACCAACAGGGCTTCTTCAAAGCTTCAAAAGCCCATTGGACCACTGAAGCCACTGGTTGAGTCCACTTTTCTTTTCCTTTGGGATTTGGAGCCAGTTTCTGCTGAACGTCTGGATTCCCAGTCTATCATCTGGTCCTTAAATATGTTTTCAGGCACCACAAGCCATTTCTCAGGATTTCTTACTGTATTTTCTTCATTGTTTATGTGAAATTGCCATACGTTTGCTTCAGCAAACAGTTGTTATTTTTATCTAGGTGGTTGAGTTTATATACTTCAACCTGACATTTAGTTCCTAAAATTGTTTGTACAGAATTTCTCTTCTATACCATTTATTCTTCCTTTGGAAATCAGATGAGTCACTGGCAGAGAGCCTTGTCCTTTTTGGGGTCTTGTACCTCTTTGAAAGTGATAAAAGGTAGGAATCTTCTCTTTAAAAGTCACATTCAACATTTTGCATATAATTTTGGGGGCTTCAAACTCTGAATTGCTTCCCCTTTCCCCTGCCCGTTGATTATCCTCAAAAGTACCGTGAAATTATATATATATATATATATATATATTTTTT
>NW_007249669.1:95068-134864 GCF_000164805.1 Carlito syrichta | reverse complement strand
GAATTATAGGCATGCGCTACCACACCCGGCTGATTTTTTGATTTATTGTAGAGATGATGTCTCGCCTGCCCAGGCGGGTCTCGAACCCGCGGGCTCAGGCAATCCACTCACCTCAGCCTCCCAAAGGCGTGGGATTACAGGCTGAGCCACCGAGCCTGGCTGGAAATTATATTATTTAGCAATCTTAGGTTCAGTGTTTTGCTTTTGGATATCTTTATTTTATTTTATTTAAAAATTTATTTTATTTTTTATTTTTTTTTGAGTTGGAGTCTCACTCTGTCGCCCAGACTGGAGTGCAGTGGCCGCTCCCGGCCACTGCAGCCTTGACCTGCTGGGGCTCCGGCGATCCTTCCACTTCAGCCTTCCAAGTAGCTGGAATTACAGGCGCACGCTACCACGCCCAGCTAATTTTTTGATTAATTGTAGAGATGAGGTCTCACCAAGTTGCCCAGGCGGGTCTTGAACCCGCAGGCTCAGGCAGTCCACTCACCTCAGCCTCCCAAGGCACGGGATTACAGGCTGAGCCACCGAGCCCGACTGGATATCTTTTTTTTAAAGCAGGATTTATTGAGAGGACAGAAAAACTCCGAAGGGGTTGCCCTGCTTTTGGATTTCTTAGGTGACAGTTAAAATTCCCTGCTCTGAAATTTCACAGTTTGGTAGAAGAAAGATTGCTTTTTTTCTTTTAAGCTCCCTTTCACACACACAAATCTTTCTTGTCCTGTGTCCTGTTCTCAGCTAAAAACTTAATTTTTGGCCCTTGGTACTTTCCAACCATGGCAGTGGTGGTAGATTATTACCACAGTGGATGTCTCTTACAGAAATAATTACAATGGTACCTTCTTGAATTAACTTAAGATGCTTATCCGAGTTCCTTTGTGTTGGAAAGGAGAAGGACAAGTAAGGAGAGGTTTGATAGCTGTTTTTTGAGTTTATTTTATAAAGAAGAGACACATATCCTCTACGGACTCTGTCTAGAGAGAACTTAGATTGTGACCAGAGAACCTTGGATGATTATTAAACACTAAAGTTAAAGAGAAACTAGAGAGTCATATCTCTCCATGGTATGTGTTTACCAGAAACTTTGTATTGGGCTAAGTCAGTATCTTAGTATTTTAGGTAGGACCATTCTTTATTGTGTGGGACTGCCACATTGCAGGAAGTCGAACTTACTAAATGACAGTAGCACCCCTAAGTCATTGTGATTCCTCGAAACTTTGCTAGCTACTCCCACTGTTCCCTAGAGGGCAAAATTGGTCCTGGTTGATAAACACTGGGCTCAACGGATTATTAATTTTTTGATGGTGTTAATATTTTGTGGAGCCTTTGCTGATAATGTTCTTTGAAAATAGGACAGTGCTTTCCCCCCTCTCTAGTGCCTTTAAATGTAGACCAGTCAGACGATCTCATGAGCTTGGACCTCAGATGATCTCTTGCTCTAGAATTTTCTGATTATCATGTCATTTTTGTCCTTTTTTTTCAGGTTGCTAGGAAGAGGCTCAATGTTTGTGTTTTCACCAGATCAATTTCAGAGACTACTTAAAATTAATCCAGACTGGAAAACCCATAGACTTCTTGATTTAGGTGCTGGAGATGGAGAAGTCACAAAAATCATGAGCCCTCATTTTGAAGAAATCTATGCCACTGAACTTTCTGAAACTATGATATGGCAACTTCAGAAGAAGAAATACAGGTATAGTTCCTAGATATGATTTGGGATATATTTCTTGGTATTAGATGTATTTCTTCTTGCAAGTATATTAAAGGTTATGAATCAGAAACAATTTTCCATAATTAGGAATCAAAAATTTTTTTTCATACACAATTAAGTGGAAATTTAGAGCAATAATCTTCTCAGGGGAGTATTTTTCTGGAACAGAGGAGTTGGCTCTATAGGGAGGAAAAGTGCTAGTGAAAGACAACTTGGAAAAAACAGATCAGATATAGGGACTTGTTACCTAATCAGTATCTGGCATTCTCAAAAAACTTTTTAAGTTGTGGTAAAACATACGTAACATAAAAGTTACCAGTTTAACCATTTTTCAGTATAGAGTTCAGGGGTATTAAGTACACTTACATTGTTGTACAACCATTACCACCGTCCATGTCTAGAACTTTTTTTATCTTCCCCAATTGAAACTCTGTACCCATTAAGTAGTAGCTCCCCATTCATCCCTCCTAGCCCCGGCAACCACCGTTCTGTTTTCTCTCTCTGAGTTTGACTACTCTTAAGTACCTCATGTAAGAAGAAAATACATTTGCCCTTTGTGACTGGCTTTTTTCGCTTAATATCTGCAAGTTTCATCCATATTGTAGCATGTGTCAACATTTTCTTTAAGGCTAAATAAGACTATTGTATGCATATACCATATTTTGTTTATAGATTCATCTATTGATGACACTTGGGTTGCTTCTACTGTTTGGCTGTTGCAAATAATGCTGCTATGAACACGGGTATACAAATACCTGTTTTTGAGTCTCTGCTTTTTTTCTTTTTTTTTTTTTTTGAGTTGGAGTCGTACTCCGTTGCCTAGTCTGGAGTGCGGTGGCATGCTCAAGGCCATCCCAGTGTCGACCTGCTGAGCTTAGATGATCTATCCTTCTGCTTCAAAGTAGCCAGAACTACAGATGTGGCTAATTTTTAAAATTTTTATTATAGAGATGAGTTCTCATCAAGCTGCCTAGGCTGTTCTCGAACCCGTGGGCTCAGGCAGTCCTCTCACCTCGGCCTCCCCAAAGTGCTGGGATTACAGGCTTGAGCCACCGCGCCTGCCATTGAGTCCCTGCTTTCAATTCATATACCTAGAAGTGGAATTGCTGGATCATGTAATAAGTCTGTGTTTAATTATTCGAAGAATCACCATACTTTTCTATAGCAGTATCACCATTTTATATTCCTGCCAGTAATGTACAAGGGTTCCAGTTTCTCCACATCTTTGATAATACTTGCTGTTTTTTTGTTTGTTTTTAAATATATAACCATCAATAATAATGGGTGTGAGGTATCAAATCTTGGTTTAAAGACCATCAGATGCTTGAAAGACTTAGGAAGAAGGGTATTCTTTATTTCAGTATGATTTTGTTGGTTGGGAGATTTCTGTACATTGGTTGAGTATAGTATGAGAGACATGGAGCTGGAGTCAGCCTCTTCTATGATATTTTTGGAAGACTGTCTTAGCTGTAGAAAGAAAGGAGAAAGAATTATGTAATCACTCACTTTCCTAACTACATGTTTCTACTTTTACAGACTAACTCTAGAGACAGAGCATCAGCATAGCTTTTGGAGCAAGCAGCACTAGATTATTTGCAAAACATGGAACTTTTTAGGCTGGAGAAGGGAAGACAAAGTAGGAGGGGGATGGAAGGGAAGATAACTGTAAACAGATATTTGATGGGATTTTATATGGAAGGAAAGGAGCCAAGTATAGTTTCTGGTATAGTCAGGCACAGCTAGGGCCAAGAAGTTGAGTTATAGATTAGGGAGATTGATCCTCCTAACAGCTTGAACCATCTAAGTCCTTATCACTGTCAGTGTTTAAATAGTTGTTAGTGATGTTTTAGGAGGAGACTTACGTAGGTGTGAGTTTGAACTAAATGATTCCTAAAGTTTGTCTCAGATTAGGTCCTTGAAGGTCTGTTTGGTGAAAATTGACATGTATTCCTTCAATTAGAAATTAATTCACCCATTTCAGAACTTGGAGTGCTTTGGCCTTTGCTATAACAATAGCTGAATTCCTAATCTGATTCCCTTTTCCTCTACTTAAAAAAAAAACAATAGTGCTTTGAAGTGGTTTTGGGGAGAAAGGTGCTGGAAACCTATCTTCAAATGATTGACCCATCTCCAGCTTCCCTTTCCAATGCCTAAATGGAAATTTTAGTGAAACTTTAGATGTTTGGATTAGTAATATATCTAGAGTGTGTATAGTATGAAACCTGAAATATGTCCACCATGTAAAAAATATTTTTTTCCTCAATATATAGCACATATACTAAAATCTTCAGTTTGACCTAGATGGGAAGTTCATACAGTTGTCACTTTTTAAATTATATTAGTAGGAAGTAAAACATTTACAAAAGTGGCAGATTTTGTGATCATTAGTGCAGCTTGAAGTTTTAATGAGGAAGTATTATCTTATTATCTAAGTTTAGAGTCCTCTCAATACAACATAGCAAGGCAACCTTTCAGCTTAATTTTTACATTTTTTTGGGCTTATTTTTGAGATACAGCTATATATTTTTTGCTTTTCTTCAATATCTGGGCCTAGAAAAACCGACTTTTAAAAAAAAATTTTTAAAGATGTGGGGTACAACTCAGGGTTATGTATACAAATGTTCATTATGCAGGTACCCTTGTTGATGAGGTGTGCCTCCCCTCCCCTAGCAGTTTCCCACTACTGCCAATCCCACTACTGCCAATTCTTATAGTATTATGATAATTGATCAAGGTCCACTTATGAGTGAGACCATATAGCACTCAGTTTTCTGTTTCTGTGATAGATTCCTGAGTTCATCCAAGTTGCTGCAAAGTCCATATGTTTGTCCTTCTTTATGGCTGCATAATATTCCATTGTGTATATGTGCCACATTTTTTTATTCAGTCCAGATGGGCAGCACAGTTGGTTCCATGTTTTTGCTGTTGTGAATAGTACTGCAGTAAACATGCACATGCAGGTATCCTTTTTGTAGAATTATTTGAGTTCCTCTGGATATATTCCCAATAGGGGGATTGCTGGGTCAAATGGAAGGCCAATTTCTAGTTCTTTCAGAAATCACGCTGTTTTCTAGAGAGGCTGCACTAGTTTGCATTCCCACCAACAGTGTAGAAGTGTTCCTTTCTCTGCATCCTTGCCAGCATCTGTTGTTGTTTGTTTTATTCATGATCGCCACTCTTACTGGGGTTAGGTGGTATCTCAATGTGGGTTTGGTTTGCATTTCTCTGATGATGAGTGAGGCTGAGTACTTTTTCATGTGTCTGTTGGCTGCCCGTATATTTTCTTTTGAGAAATGTCTATTCATGTCTTTTGCCCACTTTTTTTTTTTTTTTTGAGTTGGAGTCTCACTCTGTCACCCAGACTGGAGTGCAGTGGCCGCTCCCGGCCACCGCAGCCTCGACCTGCTGGGCTCCGGCGATCCTTCCGCCTCAGCCTTCCAAGTAGCTGGAACTACAGGCATGCGCTACCACACCCAGCTAATTTTTGATTTATTTTAGAGATGAGGTCTCGCCAAGTAGCCCAGGCAGGTCTCGAACCCACGGGCTCAGGCAATCCACTCACCTCGGCCTCCCAAAGTGCTGGGATTACAGGCTGAGCCACCGAGCCCAGCCTGCCCACTTTTTAATAGGACTGTTTGTTTTTTTCCTTTTGGCATATTTGAGTTCCTTGTAGAACTTAGATGGTAGTTAGGCCTTTGTTAGATATACAGTTGGCAAATATTTTTTCCCATTCTATGGCCTATCTCCCTGCTCTCTTGATGATTTCTTTTGCTTTGCAGAAGCTTTTCAGTTTGATGAGGTCCCACTTGTCTATTTTATCTCATATGGCATGGGCACTTGGGGTTTTGATCAGGAATTGATTGCCAGTTCCAATTTTCATTAGTTTGTCTCCTGCATTTTCTAAGGTTCTTATAGTTTGAGGTTTTACGTTTAGGTCTCTGATCCATTTAGAGCTGATTTTTGTGTATGGTGATAGGTAGAGGTCCTGTTTCAGTCTTCTGCATGTGATCAGCCAGTTTTCTCAGCACCATTTACTGAGTAGGTTCTCCTCTCCCCAGTGGTTGTTGGAGGCTTTGTCAAAGATGAGTTGGTTGTGAAATTAAAATTTTACTTCCGGAATTTCTATCCTGTTCCATTGGTCTGTATGCCTGTTCTTGTATCAATACCAGGCTGTTTTGATAACTGTAGCCTTATGGTAAAGTTTGAAATTGTGATACCTCCTGTTTTATTTCTTTTGCTAAGAATTGTTTTGGTTATTTGTGGTCGTTCATGTTTCCATGTGAATTTCTCTATTGTCATTTCCAGGTCTGCGAAGAATGATGTTGGTAATTTAATGGGCATTGTGCTGAATCTGTAGATTGTCTTTGGTAGGATGGACATCTTAACAATGTTGATTCTTCCTGTCTGTGAGCATGGAACATTTTTCCATTTGTTTGTGTCTTCTTGGATTTCTTTGAACGGTATTTTGTAGTTTTCATTGTAAAGTCTTTCACCTCTCTGGTTAGGAAGATGACAAGGTATTTCATTTTTTTTGTGGCTATTGTAAATGAAATTGTGCATTTTGTTTGGTTTTCTGCCTGCTTGTTGGTGTATAAGAATGCAACCATCTTTTGCACATTTATTTTGTACCCCGAGGCTTTGCTAAAGGCCTTTATCAGTGCAAACAGGTAAAGATTCTCTTGGATTTTTGAGGTATAGGATATCGTCGGCAAAGAGGGATAACTTGACTTCCTTTTTTTGTATTTGGATACCCCTGATTTCCTTTTCTTGTCTAACTGCTCTAGCTAGGACTTCCAACACAATGTTGAACAAGAGGGTTGGGAGTGGGCAACCTTGTCTTGTTTTGGTTTTCAGGGAAAATGTTTCCAGTTTCTGTCCATTTAGCAATATGCTAGCTGTGAGTTTATCATAGATGGAGCTTACTATTTTGAGGTATGTTCCTTCTATACCTAGGTGTTCAAGTGTTTTTACTAAGAGCTTTTTCTGTATCTAATGATATAATCATGTGGTTCTTGTTTTTATATCTGTTGATGTATTTAATTACATTTATGGTCTTGCGAATGTTGAACCAGCCCTGCATCCTGGGGATGAAGCCTACTCAGTCCTAGTGGATGATTTTTGAGATGTGTTGGATCCAATTTGCTAGAATCTTGTTGATAATTTTTGCATCTGTGTTCATTAGGGATATGGGCCTGTAGTTGTCTTTTTTTGTTGGATCTTTACCCAGTTTGGGTATCAGTGTGATGTTAGCTTTGTAAAATGATTTGGGGAGAATACCATCTTTCTCAATTGCCTGGAATACTTTCAATAGGATTGGTATCAGCTCCTCTTAATACGTTTCGTGGAATTCTGCTGGAAAACTGACTGGTCCAGGGCTTTTATTTTGTAGGTAGTTTTCTTATGACAGAGTCAGTTTCTTGGGTTGTTATTGGTCTATTTAGTGTCTCAATGTCTTCTTGTTTCAACCTTGGGAGGTTGTGTGATGTCAGAAAGTCCTCCATTTCATTTAGGTTATCAAGTTTGTTTCCATACAGGTGTGCATAGTAACTTATGATAATCTTCAAAAACAGACTTAAAAAATTTTAAAAAATTTTAAAGAGTGGGGTACAATTCAGGGTTAGGTATACAAATGTTCATTATGCAGGTGCCCTTGTTTATGAGGTGTGCCCACTACTGCCAGTCCCTTTCTTATAGTATTACAATAGTTGTTCGAGGTCCGCTTATGAGTGAGAACATATGGTACTCTATTCTTTGTTTCTGTGATAGCTCACTGAGTATGATAGACTCTAAATTCATCCAAGTTGCTGCAAAGTCCCTGTGTTTGTCCTTCTTTATGGCTGCATGATATTCCATTGTGTATATGTACCACATTTTTTAATCCAGTCCAGTTTCAATGGGCAGCATGGTTGGTTCCATGTTTTTACTATCGTGAATAATGCTGCAATAAACATGCACATACAGGTATTGTTTTTGTAGAATGTTTTGAGTTCCCCTGGATATATTCCCAGTAGGGGAATTGCTGAGTCATATGGAAGGTCAGTTTCTAGTTCTTTCAGAAATCACCACGCTGTTTTCCAAAGAAAGTTACATTAGTTTGCATTCCCATCAGCAGTATAGAAGCATTCCTTTTTCTCTGCGTCCTCGCCAGCGTCTGTTATTGTTCGTTTTATTAATGATGGCCATTTTTACTGCAGTTAGTGGTATCTCATTGTGGGAAAACAGACTTTTTATTATTATTATTTTTTTTTGAGTTGGAGTCTCACTCTGTCACCTAGACTGGAGTGCAGTGGCCGCTCCTGGCCACTGCAGCCTCGACCTGCTGGGCTCCGGCAATCCTTCCGCCACAGCCTTCCAAGTAGCTGGAACTAGAGGCCCGTGCTACCACACCCAGCTAATTTTTGATTTATTGTAGAGATGAGGTCTCGCCAAGTTGCCCCAGTGGGTCTCGAACCTGCGGGCTCAGGCAGTCCACTCACCTCAGCCTCCCAAAGCGCGGGATTACAGGCTGAGCCACTGAGCCCGGCAAAAACAGACTTTTTAAATAAAAGTTCTGGTTAGTATTTTTTTTTTCTTTTGAGTCGGAGTCTCACTCTGTCACCCTGGCTGGATTGCAGTGGCATACTCAAGGTTACTGCATCCTTGACATGCTGGACTTAGGCGATCCCTCCACTTCCACCTCAGTCTTCAAGTAACCGGGACTACAGGAATGCACCACCATGCCTGGCTAAGTTTTTAATTTTTTTGTAGAGACAAAGTCTCACCATGGTCCCTGGGTTGATCTCAATCTCCTGGACTCAGGCAATCCTCTTGCCTTTACCTCCCAAAGTGCTGTGATTATAGGCATGAACCACTGTGCCCGGCCTGGCTGGTATTTTAAAAATAGGTCAATAAACAGAAAGCAGCCAGGTTTTTCCTTTGTATTGCCAAGATGTCATTGTTTATGCTAGAAAACCCTATTATAAAATTTAAGGACATGGCTTTGGTTTTAAAGCAAAACAGTAACTTTTCTTCATATTGTTGGTTGTTTTTTTTTAAAGGATTTATCAAAATACTGATTGTTTTATCATGCTCTAAGGAAAAATGTATTTTAAGTCCTTCTGGAAGGAAAAGTATTACTTGAAATTCATTTTCTTTCTTCTTTGGTTCAGTCAGAGTCCCACTCTGTTGCCCAGGCTGGAGTACAGTGGCATGCTCATGCCCACCACAGCCTTGACCTGCTGGGCTCAGGTGATACTTCCTCCTCAGCCTTCCAAGTAGCTGGAACTATAGGCTGCGCCACCACACCCAGCTAATTTTTTTCTTTTTATTGTAGAGACGGAATCTTACCAAGTTGCCCAGGCTGTTCCTGAACCCCCGAGCTCAGACAATCCTCTCGCCTCGGCCTTCCAAAGTGCTGGGATTGTAGGCGTGAGCCACTGTGCCCAACTGAAGTTAATTTTTTTTTTTTTTTTTTTGAGTTGGAGTCTCACTCTGTCACCCAGACTGGAGTGCAGTGGCTGCTCCCGGCCACCGCAACCTCGACCTGCTGGGCTCCAGCGATCCTTCCGCCTCAGCCTTCCAAGTAGCCGGAACCACAGGTGCACGCTACCACACCCAGCTAATTATTATTATTTTTTTTTGAGTTGGAGTCTCGCTCTGTCTCCCAGACTGGAGTGCAGTGGTTGCTTCCGGCCACTGCAGTCTCGACCTGCTGGGCTACAGTGATCCTTCCGCCTCAGCCTTCCGAGCAGCCAGAATTACAGGCATGCGCTACCACACCCGGCTGATTTTTTGATTTATTGTAGAGATGAGGTCTCGCCAAGTTGCCCAGGCGGGTCTCAAACCCGCAGGCTCAAGCAATCCACTCACCTCAGCCTCCCAAAGCGCAGGATTACAGGCTGAGCCACCGAGCCCGGCTGAAAGTCATTTTCTTGAAGATAATAATCCCCTGAAGAGATACCCTCTTTCTAAGATTAGAAATGCTGTTTTAGAAAAGCCATAGATGTAGGAAATAATTACACAGTTTTTTCTTGCCTGTGTGCAATTTATGAACAATTCCACAATTCAAATGACATTAAGCAAAAAACTATTCTCTTTTGGCAGGAAAAAGTTTTGGCAGCATGCTTGTGTTCCTCAGTCCGCTTTACCAAAAGTGAATGTTAAAAGTAATTTATATGCTGTGAATGGTGGTTAGTACATGGTGGAGGGAAAAAAGTGTGGGACAAGAGATTGCATCGTGATGGGAATGAGTTTGGAATGAACCTGCGCATCGATAGTTCATATGCCAGTGATCAAAAGGGAGTTGTGAGGACATTTCTTACACTAAAGAACAAAGATTTTTAAGGGGAAATTTGAAAGATGCTTTACTTTAGTTAGCTATATGTATAGGTTTGGAATCTTAAAAAGAAAATGTTCTAGTTTAGGATTCTGTGTCTCGTTAACATTCTCTTTATTTTCTTATTTTAATGAAAAAAAGAGACTGAAATACAGATTGCCATTCACTCTCACCCTACAAAGATGAAAGAATTTATTTAAAGAATGATGTCAAGTTCTTTCTCACCTTATGTGGAAAGTGCAGGTTTACTGACCTCAATAATATAGTAGAATTTCCAAGTTAGAATTTCTACCGTGACAGTGATTTGCCTTGTGAACTTGGACAAGTCACTTCTTTCATTATCTTATAAAAGAGGAAAATTCTAACAACTTGCTAAGATTCCTAGGCTAATATGTAGTTTGAGTGGGGCTAATAAATTTGTCTTCATCAGTGAAATGAGGTCTATAAATAAAAACACAAAACAGAAGTAAAGATGAAGTAGCACTTCTATAGGTATAGGTTTAACTATCCCAGCATTAAAGTCATAATTTTATGATATGAGCATATATTTCCCTTTTCAAATTGCCAGCATGGAAACTATCTATCAGAAACTAATTCTGAGATAGGTTTAGTGAGGTTATTCTAGATTAGAACATGCTGATGATGTTTGACTTCTGCTTCATTGCAGATACACCTAAGATTTTTGTTTTTTTAAAATCAGGTATATCATCTGCTTTTGCAATTTATGATTTTAAATTGACTGTTTAGCAAAAGCATTAATCTATGAGGGGCGACTAAAACAAAAACAAAAACCCCCAAAAATTATCTTTTGGAGGAGTGTCCCTTGTAGTACACTCAGAATTTGTTTCTCTAGATCAAACAGAACCAAAAGTTTTATCTGGAAGTTTTGAGAAGGTTGCTTCACGATTTGCAGAAGAAATATCACGAGTTGTGGCAGACAGATGAGTGGTTCTTCCACCACGACAGTGCACCCTCCCATACCATGTTAAGTGTTAAGTTTTTGACCCAAAACAGCATGGCCCTCATGCCCCAATCCTATTCGCTTGATCTTGCCCTGAATGATTTTTTTGTTTTGTTTCCCCGGATGAAAAAGTTCTCAAAGGGAAACATTTTGCCGATGTGGAAGAGGTGAAACAAAAAAACAGCAGAAGCACTAAAAAGCATCAAAATTGAAAGTTTAAAAACTGTTTTGAGCAGTTGGAAAAGCATCTCAGTAGGTGTATTGCATCAGACAGAGTACTTTGAAGGTGATTGAAGTTTAAACATGTAAGAATATACAATTTTTTATAAATAATTGTATTTATAAAAAATGAATTTTTGGAGTCCCCCTCGTAGAATAGTTCTTTTTAATTGTTCATTTAGGTTTAAAAATGGGAGTTGATAAAATTTTTATTCTGAAAGTAGAATCTCCTCAGTAGTGTTTTGAAACTGTTCTTTGAGCTAAATTCAGTTTGTTTGTCTTTTTGAGACAGGTTTGTTGCCCCACACTAGAGTATAGTGGTGCAGTCATAACTCACAGCAACCTTGAACTCTTGGGCTCAAGCAGTCCTCCTGACTCAGCTTCCTGAGTAGTTAGGACTACAGGCGAGCGCCACTATACCTGGCCAATTTTTACTTTTATTTAGAGACCGGGTCTCATTATATTCCCTGGTTGGTCTTGAATTTCTAGTCTTAAATGAGTCTTCCACTTCGACTTCCTTAAAGCATTGGGGTCACAGGCATGAACCATCATGCCCAGCCCAGTTTTTAAAATTATTATCACAATTGATTTCAGTACAAGTGATTTTGAAGCTCTAATGCCCTACTTATTTCAAACAATCTTGAGTGCCACTAAACACCTGTATAACTAAGGAATCTGGCTAGTCCCTTGAGTTTGTTGTACTGTTGTTTGAAGGAGGCTTTAGTTTTATAAAAATATAATCAACTGAATGCCTTGTGTTTTTTTTATTCTGCTATTCAGAAATGCTATAAGATACCATTATGCTAATGAGTTTTTCATATATCCCTCATTATACTTTTAGAATTTTCTGAGATACTTCTATTGTATCTGTTCAGTATTATTAAAGACTTGTATCCAAAGATTTGATATTTTGATTGCATAGTCTTGTTCTCCTTTTTCATGTTCCCTTTTTCACCTGTCTCTATCATAGAGACACCTGTTTTATCTGTGTCTGTGTCTTACCTACCACATTCTGATCAGTATACACAAGCAGGAGTAAGTGATTTGTAGAATTGCCTTAATGTGTGGCTCACAAAAGGCTCTTGATATAAAAACTCCCCCTTTCTGTAGATAAAAACATTGTAGAGGACTAAAAATGCTCTGTGTGTGTGAGAGTGGTAATTTTAGTCAGGCTCTTTACTTGCAATTTTAATAGGATACTCTGTGCTTTATCTTTTTCTGTTATTCAGATGTGAAAATTCTAGAATATGAAACAATATCTCTCTCCTGAAAAGAGAGATATGTTCAAAAGATCATAGGTTATAAGTAGAAGTTATTTTATTTTATTTTAGTTTTTTGAGTTGGAGTCTCACTCTGTTGCTTAGGCTGGAGGGCAGTGGCACAGTTATAGCCACCACAGCCTCGACCTGCTGGCCTCTGGCGATCCTTCCATCTCAGCCTTCCAGGTAGCTGGAACAACAGGCATGAGCCACCATGCCTGGCTAATTTTTTGATTTATTGTAGAGGTGAGGCCTCGCCAAGTTGCTCAGGCTGGTCTCGAACCCATGAGCTCAGGCAATCCTCTCGCCCCAGCCTCCCAAAGTGCTGAGATTATACTGCTGCCGTGCCCAGCAGTAGAAATTATTTTATACCACCCCCAGCCATTCTTAAAAATGGGAGGGACCCTAGGAATAAAACACATGAATATGTGATGTGTTTTATGATTAAATTCCAATGCATGATTAAAAAGCAGGACTCTCTTGTTTACTAGCTGATGTTCAAGAATTTGTTGTCTTAGTTTTATAACCATTTTTATCACCTGTGTCCTCATACTTATTAAACATATAATTAAATCTTGTAAAAGAAATTCTGTGAGTTTTGAGATTTGGAAATAGGTAAAGTGCTAAATTGAAAGAATTATGGTTGCTATTTTTCTCTTGCCTGGCCATTTTATTACACCAAATATAAATTATAAGAGATGATTTTGAATTTACTTTGATTTAGAAGATAAAGTTAGAGTCTTTACTGGCATCTCAATTATTATTTTTATCATGTCTTTAAAGGAGAGTTATATTAATCCAGTTCTTTCTAATTTTTTCAGAGTGCTTGGTATAAATGAATGGCAGAATACAGGATTCCAGTATGATGTCATCAGTTGCTTAAATTTGCTGGACCGCTGTGATCAGCCCCTGACTTTGTTAAAAGATATCAGAAGTGTCTTGGAGCCAACTAGAGGCAGGGTCATCCTTGCCCTGGTCCTGCCCTTTCATCCCTATGTGGAAAACGGTAAGTGAGATACGCCAGTTCTTACCCAGGACAGGATATTGGTGTTTGTGATTTTTTTTTTTTTTTTGAGCAGGGGTCTCATTGTTATCCAGGCTGTAGTGCAGTGGTATCACCACTGCTCACTGCAGCCTTGACCTCCTGGGCCTAGATGACCCTTCTGCCTCGGCCTCCTGAGGAACTGGGACTACAGGCATGTGCTACCACACCTGGCTAAGTTTTTGATTTTTGTAGAAACGAGGTCTTGCTGTGTTGCCCAGGCTGGTCTTGAACTCCTAGGCTCAAGCAGTCCTCCTGCCTTGGCTTCCTAGAGTGCAGAAATTTTAGGCATGAGCCACTGGACCCTTCTGGTATTTGTGATTTTATGCTATGCACAGTTAACTGTTGTCTGGTATTTTTTAGAATAGCGTGGAGTTTAAAACGATAGTCAATCCATGTAAAAGATCACATTGGTTAATGCTCATCTTAAGGTGAATTTTATGGATCTGTAGTACTCTTCTTGCAGTGGTAATGATTAATATTCACCTGGGTCTGACTGCTTGTGATTGAATGTATCTGTATTTCTGATTTTAAGTGGAGTTTGAACCATTTATTTATTAAGCTTAAGCACTGAATCAAGCAATAAATGATGTGTTTTCGTCTACTCATATATACTTGCTGAATGTCATGGCTGTTTTGTTTTGTATTTTGCATCTCTTATTTCAGACTATAAAAATGATAAATGCTGTTATCTGTTTATCTCGTTTGAAGACCATTTGTGTTCCAGCATATATCATTTCTTCGTGTAACATTTGATTTTTTGATTGCATGGTTTTGCTCTTCAGCAGTATTGAATGAAGAATACATTAGAAATGTGTTGATTTCATATGAGTTCATATTTACTATGACTTCTGGTCACATTAATTTATAATTTTAGCTTATGTGATTTGCATTTTAGGTCATCTTGAAAGTTATGACTTTAAGTCTCTTGAATTTCTTAAGTTAATATACATTAATATAAAAATTATTTGTTATATATGTAATAAACATTATCATTTAAAACTCTTTAGTATGTCTATTTTACTGCCTCGTTTGACCTTGGTTACAAAAATTTTAAGACATTACGTTTTTAAAAATCTATTACTATTTTGCAAGTATCGAAGTTACCAAATATCATGAAAATCTGTCTTAAGGAATAATGTTCATGTTTCTTATACCACAGAGCTCTGTGTGGATTTGTGTTACCACTTGCTTGCTCCTTAATTTCTTCTTGTCCTTCCCCCCCCCAACTTGGTCTTAGTTCCTCCAGATTTATTATTATTTTATTTTTATTTTTATTTTTTTGAGTTGGAGTCTCACTCTGTCGCCCAGACTGGAGTGCCGTGGCCGCTCCCGGCCACCGCAGCCTCGACCTGCTGGGCTCCAGCGATCCTTCCGGCTCAGCCTTCCGAGTAGCTGGAACTACAGGCGTGCACTACCACACCTGGCTAATTTTTTTGATTTATTGTAGAGATGAGGTCTCGCCAAGTTGCCCAGGTGGGTCTCGAACCCGCGGGCTCAGTCAATCCATTCACCTCGGCCTCCCAAAGTGCTGGGATTACAGGCTGAGCCACCGAGCCCGGCCAGTCCCTCCAGATTTAATGCTTGTCTTAACATTTACCAAATGGTTTCAGATTTGTGTTGATGGTGGGGCAGATGAGGAATCCTTTAGATATGGAAGAGCGCAGAAGATAACAGAATAGATATCCCCTCCCCTATCTTAAATTTCCATTTTTATATTTCTATTGTTGAATGACTTGTCATGGTAAAGAAAAAACTGTTCTAAGTGTGGGTATCCATATGTCATCTGTATGTTGCACAGTCAGGAAAAACCTATTAAATGTCGTCCTTGGTGATTCAGCGACCTTTTTATTTCAGTGCTATTCCTTGCGTAACTGAGCCTCAGCTCCACGTCTCTGCATTGCACTCACTAGTCATCAGGTTGTAAGGTCCTGGCTTCCTGTGTCCTGTTGGGCAACCACATGACGGAACTTTAATGCTACTTCCTGGCACAGCAGGAGGTGGAAAAGCAGGGGGAGGAAACATCAGTCTAACCCTGAATTTTATTTCCTGATGTTTCTGACACTAAAAATTGAGAGGAAGTCAAACTAGACAAGAGGGCAGCCTCTACTAAGGATTGAAAACAAGCTCCTTGTTTGTGGATGTACAGAACTGCCTGTTGAGTCTAAGGAGTCTGGCACGTGACATACTGCAAATCTGAGACGAGAAGCCTTGTTGCTATGGGTGACCTTTAGTGACCTATACATTTTGCAGACTGCTCCACTGCACTCTATTATTGCTTCCTTTCTCAAAGTCACTAATTAGATCCTGATGATTTCCATGTGAAATTGTGTGAGGCCTGGGAGGTACAAAATGGTCTTGCTGTGTGAATTCATGAATACTGGGCTGTTTTAAGGATATTCTGAGTATATTTTGCATACTTGGCTTTATTTTTTAACAAAAAGCATTTGTGGGTGAAATGATTGTGTACTTATTTTGGTAAGTGTCTTATTTTGGTAAATTGCACCACAGCAATTTTGTTACTTAGGCTAATTTGGGGAAAAAAAATCAAAATGCAAAAATTTATCTTTCTTTTTTTTTTTGAGTTGAAGTCTCACTCCTTTACCCAGGCTGGAGTGCAGTGGCATGCATGCTCACTCCAGTGTCGACTTTCTGGGCTCCAGCCATCCTTCTGCCTCAGCCTTCCGAGTAGCCGGAACTAGACGCGCGCTACTGCGCCTGGCTATTCTAATTTTATCGTAGAGACAAGGTCTTGTCACGTTGCCCAGGCTGGTCTCAAACCTGCTAACTCAGGCAGTCATCTCGCTTCGGCCTCCCAAAGTGCTGGGATTACAGGCTGAGCCACTGAGTCCGGCCACAAATTTATCTTTCTAATTTCAATTAATTTAGTTTACTGAACCAGTTTTGGTTAGGAGTTGTTAAATGTAGTGAGGATTGTTTTAAGTGCCAAAAAAGGGAAAAGTATATACTAAAAAAAAAGAATTATATTCTAAAAATGAAAATTTAGTGATGTTTAATTTTTCAAAATTGTAATTTTTATTAAAAAGTAATTTAGGGGAAAAATAGTTCAAGCAGCTTACTAGAAGGTATACATTGAGAAGTTTCTCATCCACTCCGGTTCCACAGTCTTGCTCAGGTATCTTGAATAATCTTCAAGAGATAGACTATGCAAATTTAAGTATGTATATGCATTTTAAAAATTAGTTATACAGATAGAAGCCTATTATAAATACTTTTGCCTTCTTCTTCTTAAATGTATCTGGGAAAGTATTTCTTATCAGCACATATGTATCTATATTATTGTCTAGATGTAAGCTGTAGTGTGCTGGAGCTGGCTTGGACTGGCTCATGAGAGCTGGTTATTACATTGGCGGGAATTGAGTGAACTGGTTGTTAAATATGGCCGTTGCTGAAATTGACCATGATGGGAGTATTTACACCATGGAAATTGGCAAACACTACAAATAGCCCTTCTCTTCTCCAGGTTGATGGTTAACACATTTATCAACACACCACTGGATGTATAAACTGCTTTACTTGAGGTGACCCCTGTTGTACTTATAGGTACCAGCAGCTTGCTTTATAATGTTGGGGGTAAAAAAAGGTGGACATTTTTGTCATTTCTAACTTTAGTGAAAATATTTCTACTTTAAATATGATGCTGTTTTTTGACATGAGATTGCTATAGTTGTCTTGAGATAGTACATGTTTTTATTTATTTTTTGAGTTGGAGTCTCAGTCTGTCATCCAGGCTAGAGGGCAGTGGCATGCTCTCAGCCACTGCAACCTCGACCTCCTGGGCTCTGGCGATCTTTCCATCTCAGCCTTCCAAGTACAGGCACGTGCCACCATGCCTGGCTAATTTATTTATTTAATTTATTGTAGAGATGAAGTCTCACCAAGTTGTCCAGGCTGGTCTCGAACCCGCAGGCTCAGGCAGTCTTCTCACTTCGGTCTCCCAAAGTGCTGGGATTATAGGCGTGAGCCACTGTGCCTAGCCGATAGTACATGTTTTAAAAAAAAATCTTACTAAGAGGTTAAAAAATCATGATCAGTGCTGAATTTTGTTACCTGAGTTTTCAGCATCTGTGGAGATGATTATATTATTTTTTCTTTAAATTGATAGTTCTTTTCTAATATATATCCACCCTTGCATTTCTGGACTTAGACAAGATAGTCTTTTTTTTTTTTTTTTTTTTTTTTTAGTATTTGCTAAATCTGTTTACAAAAATTCTAGATAAAAATATGAGCATTTATATTATTGATAAATGGTAGTTGACCTGTACCTGATTGTTTATTTATTTATTTGGAGGGCATAATCTTATGTTTTGGTATCAATGTTCAGCTAAATTTGTAAAAAATATTATGGAATATTATGCACTATTTTTTGAATCTTTGATAGAATTCTCCTGTGAAACGATCTATAGGCCTGTGCTTTTTGGGAGGTTGTAGCCCTTTGGCAATTTTCTAACTTTCTTCTGGTATCACTGGCCTGGCTAAATTAGACATGTTTAATCTTAAAGATCTCATCATTCTAAACAGAAATAAAGAAGACTCTGATAGGACTGTTTTGTAGAATGAGCTTGGGTTTGGGGGCTGACCACTGTTTGAAATATAAGTTGCCTGGGCGTCTCATTATTAGTGTTTCATCTGCAAAAAAAGGAGTTACTCCTACCTTGAGGTTTACACATGAGAACGAAACAATGTATGGGATAGTTCCCAGCTGTGTTTGTTTCATTATTGGTATTTGGTAAATGTGAGATTTCATTCCATCCTATTTTTTACTGTGTTATTTATGGCTTTTCACAGTTTTTCAGATTGAAATATTTGTCATTGTTTTTTAGATCTGCTTGAAACTCAACAATAATCAGAATTGAAGTCTTCATTCTGCATTTTAACTTTTCTTCACAGTCTATACTTTCTCCATTGTTTTATGTGACTTAATGCCACAGAGATGTAACTAAATGCCTATTAGGGGTTTCAGATTCTCCCAAATCTTATATAATGTAAAAAAGAAATTGCTTATTTTGAAAATCTCATTGGCACCCTCTGGTATGTGGTTTAAGTGCTCTTGTCTAGAGGGTAGGGTATATAAAACCCCTGTCTCTTTTCCTCTTCCAGTTGTGTTATAGAGTGCATGTTTGTGTCTCCCCAGATTAGTATATTGAGCCCCTCTCCGCACTTAGTTGGTGGTGCCTTCTACAGGTAATCAGGTTTAAATGAGGTCACGAGGCAGAGCCCTCATGGATGGGATTAGTGCCCTTATCAGAGTTTGGACCTTGATGATTCTCTCTTCTTTCTATCATGCAAGGATACAGTAGGAAGTCAGCAGTCTGTAGCTAGAAAGGAGGGTCCTTACGAGAACCCAACCATTCTGGCACCCTGAGCTCAGATTTCCCACTTCCAGAACTGAAAGAAATGAGTATGTGTTGTTTATAAACCACCCGGTCAACAATAATTTGTTATAATAGCCTGAACTAAAACTAAAAAGTTGTTTCAGTAATTTTCTCTTTTTATTGTCATGGGAAACTCAAATCTAAACAGAAAGTTACAGCTTAATCCTTTCCAGTGAAGATATTTCTGGATGCTCAGCAGGAAAATTAATACTGCTAGGGCTTTGATGAACAGTCTTTTTTTCTTTTTTTTGAGTTGGAGTCTCACTCTGTCGCCCAGACTGGAGGCCCTGCAGCCTCGACCTGCTGGGCTCCGGCGATCCTTCCGCCTCAGCCTTCCAAGTAGCTGGAACTACAGGAGCGCGCTACCATGGCCAGCTAATTTTTGATTTATTGTAGAGATGAGGTCTCGCCAAGTTGCCCAGGCGGGTCTTGAGCCTGCGGGCTCAGGCAATCCACTCACCTCAGCCTCCCAAAGGCGCCCGATTACAGGCTGAGCCACCGAGCCTGGCTCCGATGAACAGTCTTTATGGAAGGGGGTGAAGGTTGATGACTAGGGACTGAAGTGTGCCGCACATCTCAGCTAAAATGCTGAAATAATATTTTCTATAACATCTTACAGTCATATTTAAATAAAAGTATTTGAGAGCCTACCGTGTGCCACATAGTGCTGGGCAGTGGAAATACAAAGATGAGTGAGAATTGTGTTTACATTCTGAAACACAGAATAGTGCAGAAGATAGATATGAATAGGTAATGGCAGGATCTTGTGATAAGAGGTGTGACAAAGTGCTGTAGGGTTAGGGAAGGAAAGATCCATTAACTGCTGGGGGAGTTAGGGAAGCCTTCACATTGGGGGTGACGTTTCACCTGTGTTTATAGTACGAAGCATTTTACCAGGCAGAAAGAACACATGTAAAAGCATGAAGGTGAGAATAAGGTCTGGGGTAGGGAAAGAGGCCTTTGTATAGTAGTATAGTACTCCTTAAATATTATTGGCTAGATGGATGAATAAAAGAATGACTATTATATATGCATGCCAGGCACTCTCATAGATGACCTAGTGAAATAGAACTCTTCTTTTGGGAAAGTATATTCCAGATTTCAGCTTAAAAATTAATCTTTAAAACACAGCTTTCTTACATTGGGAAAGGCATATTCTGAATCAAATATTAGCTTATCTTAGGAATTTTATCTTCTGGTTTGTAACACAAAGAACAGTGCATTTTTAGCCCTGTAATTAAGTAGGAACCAAAATGTAATGACTCCCAGAAACGAAAAGTAAATGATCTAACACTCCTACTTATGTTCATCTAAAAGGAATTAGTGCTTACTTTTTTGTTGTTTATAAGCTACAAACATATATATCCATACATACACATACCTATACTATACGCAACACACCTAAACAGCATAGGCATGCACTAACCATACACACAAATAAAATGAGGTTACGTGTTTCCTTCTCTCCCCTTTCCATTTTCTGGGTAGATGTGATCAGAAAAGTTTGATATTATTGATTAAGGCCATTAGTGCAAAATGCTTTCAAAGGAATCTTAAAGTATTTTAATAGCAGTATAAGATAAACAATTTAATGAAATAAACATAATAGGTTGTAATTTGTGTTTAAGAATGAATGAATGCACACTTGTGATACTTTAGATTTTTTACACTGAAGTAGTTTTCAAAGAACATCCATGTCATAATTTTATGATTGCAGTAGTAATGAATTCCATAAATATTTTTGCTGTACGCTGTCTGATATTTCCCTCCTAAATTGGTTAAAAATCTATATTGCAAATCTGCTTATAATATAAGTCAATGTTCAGCACACACCTTCCCTGGTACTGTTATTTGACACAACACTGACATCTAGAGTCAGTTGTGGCTTATTTGTTCTAAGGTTTTCTGTTTAACCTTCTACTTTGAATTTTCTATATTTTGACTTTCATATTTTTACTCTAGTCTCTATTCTCTTTAATTTTTTTCTTTAAAGTTTTTTTAACCTCTTTTTTGCTTGTGTGTCTAGTCTCTATTCTCATTTTGCTGGTAGCATAATGTAAGTATTTTGCATACCCTGACAGGCAAATGTGCCCTACACCTTAGCCCCATTACAATTTCAGAGAAAAGAACTTTAACTCTGAGGTACTTTTCAAAGTGAATTTCTCTGACTCAGGTGTTGGCACTTTGCTCCCTCCCAACTTAATTCTGATTGTTCCATCACGTCCACAACCTAGAAGGACGATTCTTCCACTCAAGATTTAGGCATGTGGTTGACTCTAAATCTGCAGGGTAACAGTCATCACACATCTTATATGTCGAGTGAAACAAACCTAGGCTGCACATTATAAAAGTTTTTGAAAATGTTAGACTGCTTAGAATTTTCTTGGCAAATTAAGAAAGTATTTTTCAGTTGCGTTTTTTTGAGTTTAGTATTTTGGTAATTACTGTTAGTTATATTATAGTTTCTTTATACTCTGGCATCCTTTTTGCAACCAGTTGTCTTTTACCTTTACCTTTTTTTTTTTAAGGCCTTGTGGGTATACGTCCATTAACACTGCCATAGCTTCTTGAGTTCGATTTTCAGTGACTTAATTGAAAATTAAAATGTTCCTATGGTCTTTCATAGTTGGAAAGTGCTCTTCTGTTTTCATAAGTGTTGTCTTTCTCCTGCAGTAGTAAATAAATAGCAAGCCATGTTTAAGGTTATGTAACCAACATAAAAGCCATGATACCATCCTGCAATCTGGGTCCCAAGTACCCTTACAATCATCTGCCATCCTCCCTACACATATTTAGAGTAGGATGTAGGAACTGAAAGTTGATTGTCTTCTTCAGATGCTATTCTCAGAACCCTGGCTAGGAACTTACCAATTCTCACTTCCAGGCCTGCCTTCAGGCCACATAACCTTTTGTCTCTTTGCTAAATGCCCAGCCTCAGTAAGAAAAAGGTGTTAACAGACATTTATAATTATTCAGTGGGCCATCTTAGGTAATTAGACCACCCAGCATCTTTATATATTTTTATATACACTGAAGGATGAAATGACTATTTGTAGAATATTCTCTTTTTGGTAAAATTCCTTTTTAAAAACTGGATTAAAAAACACTTAATATTAGTTTCCTGTTGTAGTTGTCCTCTTGGCTGCTGTTTAGGAGGAAAATATCTTTACTAGTATATGAATTCATATTATTTTGTGTACATTTTAGTTTAAATCTGAGCTATCTGATCATTCATCATGGAAACAAAGTATCTTCTAGCATCTTGTTTTAAAAACCTGTTTATATAGGACTTTGAAGAAATACAGTCAGAATGTATTACAAATAATGTAGATATATTCTTCCTTTTGCTTCAACTCCAAAGACTGAAGAAATACTCATTTCTATATCATTAGCTTCTATCTTTTCTAATGTGAATTTATTTTTGCCTTATCAGTAACATGTAGTTCTTTCTTCATAATGTGATCCATAAATGTTTGCAACATTAATACCTACTGTCTCATGCAAGATACTGTATAAAGTAGCTTTTAATTCATCCTTGTCTATTTTGAAAACATTGCCTCTATCCAATGTGTTTCTGAAAGTTTCTGTGTTATTAAGATGCCAGCCTGGGGCTATTTAATAGTGTAACAGATGTCCTTTGTTATGTATTTATCAAAACAGGTTCTATTTAAAAATGCATTTCATGTGAAGGTCCTCTTTCATACTGTTCTGAAGGAAGATATGATTATTGACAGCTCGTTGGCAGCTTGGTTTGGTTTTTTCAAACATACTTTATGTCTGTATGACTTTTTAAAATATTTTACACTTACAGATTGTTGACTTGTTCCCACGTGTCTCTTATGGTATAGTTCTTGAGCAATTTCCTGAAAAATACGCCGAGCACTCTTCTTCTATAAATACACATGAGAAAAAAAATAACTCTTTTAGGACTGTAAGTCAGGATTGTTGCATATCATCAGAACTTTTTCTACTTCCACTGATATTTGAAACTACCCCCAACACATCTGTACCTACAGTTGACTCTTGTATTTTGAATACATTAAATAGAATTTATGGTTGAGAACTGTCAAATTTAAATCACAGTTTACCACTTGAGATTATATTATCATTGAGTTTCTCAACAATAGGAAACATTAGTGACTATCTATGGTTGACAGTTACCAGGATATTCTGTTTCTTAAGATACTTCATATTTGAAATAGTTACAACCAGCCATAGTTTTAAAAATATTGTGCAAGTGTTGGTCTGTACCTTTTGTGAATCTTCTTTTGTTTCTTTGTTTCTTAGTATGTTAGATTTTGACTGCTAAGGAGAAAAGGAATTTCTATGAGACATTTTACACACTTGAACAATTGTGACAGATATCACATACCATAATAAGATTAAACTAACATGATATTTAAATGATATACAATAAGAGCAAATAATTTTATATTACTACTGAGATACTTTTATTCCATTAATAAACTAATTGAATAACTCAAACTGATGTTTATTGTAGGATTTATAATCCTACATGACATATACATACCCTTTCTTATATGCACAGCCAAAAGATATTCTTTCTCCGTAACTTTAGGCTGTTAAGAATATTGTAAGGCATCTCCTTCTGGTCTCTTCATTAACCCATTCTTGTTCTTTTTTTTTTTTTTTTTTTTTTGAGTTGGAGTCTCACTCGGTCGCCCAGACTGGAGTGCAGTGGCCGCTCCTGGCCACCGCAGCCTCGACCTGCTGGGCTCCAGCGATCCTTCCGCCTCAGCCATCCAAGTAGCCGAAATTACAGGCATGCGCTACTACGCCTGGCCGGTTTTTTAATTTATTGTAGAGATGAGGTCTCGCTGCCCAGGCAGGTCTCGAACCCGCGGGCTCAGGCAATCCACTCACCTCAGCCTCCCAAAGGCGCGGGATTACAGGCTGAGCCACCGAGCCCGGCCCATTCTTGTTCTTAAAAACTAATCTTAGAGCTCTCATAACTAACAGTAATATCCCACTCCCCACCTCCCCACTCTTCACTCCTGCAGTAGAAAGCTAGCACAGAAGATGGTTCTCTTAATCCCATGTGACTAGACTTTAAAGAGAAATACTCTGAGTTGTGTACTCTGGCTAATAGTTTCAGTGATGAAAATAATACCTTCTACAGACCTCTTCTGCAGGTGGTGTTCCCTGCAGATGCAAAGGAAGGTATTAATTAGGTGAACTCTTTCTGAGGCTTACAACTTGTGGAGGGGAGGAATTTATTTATTTTTCCTGATAATCCGCACTATAGGGGCATTCAATGGAAGAAAATTTGACTTACTTTGGAGAAGAGCATGAAGACCACACATACACCAGCAACATAGATAGAGAGCACTGTTAAGACAGCTATCAGGAGACTGTGGATTTCCTTGCCAAGAGACTTGATTTCTTAATTATAAAACCAGAAAGAAATAAAATCACTATTGAAGCATACTCTTGCAAATATGTATATATTTTATATAGATATTCAAATATATCAAGTATAATTGATGCTTCATTTTAAAGGTGAAACATGAACTTAACTATTCTTGCCTATTTATATAAAACTTTATTTAGGGCTGGGCATGGTGGCTCACACCTGTAATCCCAGCACTTTGGGAGGATGAGGTGAGAGGATTGCTTGAACCCAGGAGTTTGTGACCAGCCTGGGCAACATAGTGGTTCCCGTCTTTACAAAGAAATAAAAAATATTAGCTGGGTATGGTGAGGCATACCTGTAGTCCCAGCTTCTCAGGAGGTTGAGGAGGGATTGCTTGAACCCAGGAGTTTGAGGCTGCAGTGAGCTGTGGTTGTGCCACTACATTTCAGCCTGGGTGACAAAACAAAACGCCAACTCAAAAAAAAAACAAAAACAAATTCAGGGCCTCTTAATTAAAAAGACCCTCAAATATGTGATAATTAAAGCAGTTCACCAGTTCTTTAAATGTATTATACCAAAAATGTTACTCATTTTTTAAAATAAAAAAATTAAAAATTCAGTTACCCATTTGTCACAATGCTAAGAATCATTTTTTTTGTATAAAGCATTTTTTTGATGTTAGATAACCATTTCAAGATTGTTTGTTCAAGGGCATTTAACATTTCTTTTGGTAAATATGGTGTACTGATGTTATCCAGAGTCTGCTTATATAGTTAAGATATTTTCACATTTATTCGTTAATGCTGGCATTTATCACCTTGAAACTGCTCATGAATATAGTTGAAGAGTGCAGTCTGTAAATGAACCCAAGAAGGTCACATATGGGGATCACAGTGCCCCCTACTTGCTTAGAAGACAGGCATTATTATTGCTACATGCACTCTTCATTTTTTATGATAAAGTTAGGGAAGTAGAATTATTGAATCCATTTTCACATTCTGAATTTCTTCATCCTTGGAGAAAGTGTCCTGTGCTCTAGGTAGGGACTAAGTAACATGTTGTGTCTTCAAGTACCTGATTATTTGAAGTACAAATACAGTTAGATTTTAATTATTATCTCAATAACCTGTGCTTTTCAACTAAATATCCCACAGATGCTTATCTTGAGAATTCAGTTCATATGACATATATTTTTGTTTGTGAAACTAACAAACTAACCACATCTATACTAAAAAGTTGTAGTGCTAAATTAGGAGCTCTGTAGAAAAGGCAGGGAGTTGCCTTGTCTATCTTAAAATCGTTGTTTTGTTCTCTTTATATAAGACTTGCAGGTTTAAGATCTTCATCTTAAATTTTACAGGTTTTTCCTTTTGACTAACATTTGTTATAGAAGGTTAATGCAGTAAGACATACAAATATCCAAAGTCATTGTATGTTTGTTTTAATATCATTAGCTAATATTATTGAGTATTTGCTACATGCCAGGTACTGTTAAAAGCATTTTATGTCTATTAACTCATTTATAATTTGTCTTACAGGTGAGCATAAACTAAGATTAAAATGATCTGACTATCAAAAGTCCTAAGAACACACTTCGTAGTTTAAATTTAGGGGCTAGAATACGGGATGGTCTTAAATCCTGAGTCCTGTTTTGAAACTGAAGGGCTAGTTCACTTTGAATTCATGTTTTAATGATCTCAGTGCTCATCATACCAGAGTCCTTTTCAAGGGAAGAGACCCCAAAAAAGGCAAGGCGTTAGTTACTTCTCTTCTGTTTCTTCCCCCAGAATCATGTGAGGCTTTTTCTCTGAAGTTTCTTATCTCTGACTTCTCAAGGGAACGACTTGGTGAAATTACTGATAGGATTTTGGTTTGATGTTCTCACTTGAGTGAGGAATTGTCATGGGTTTTAGCAAATCTCAGGAAGCCCAGAGCCACTTTCTGTTCTCTGATGTCTAGACAGAATGGGGAGAGTCAGGGATCCTCCAGTTGTTTCTTTCCAAATCTGTGCTTATTTTCCACAACACGTTTTCTCTGGGCTCAATTTATTGGTCATTTATGCTTCCCTGGTTCTGTGGTGCGATACTAGACCAGTTCTTGAGACAGTTAGTAGCTATGACTCACAGGTTTTCCTTTGGACTTGGTCCATTACACTGTATCATTGTAATATACAGAAAAGTGAACGTGGCTGTCTAACCTTTAGTGTTGAGAGAGGGTAGCACACTCTCATCCCACTGACTTTGTGTCTGTGGGTTTTGGGAGATGGGATTGGATCATTCTTTAAACCTCACAGTGACTTGTACTCAGATCATGTCTTTCACTGGTGAGGATATTAAATTAGCAACTTTATCTCATAATTTCTGCATGTGAGTGATGTAATGGTTTTAAAGATCTGAGCAAGGTATAATGCTACACTGAAAGAAAGCCATACTGACCGACCTCTTACCACCAGCATGGTCCCTTCTCCAGTCTGTTTAGCTCTTGGTCCTGGTATGCTTGGAAATGCTATTCCACAGATGTAAATTGCACTGTCATTTGAAGTCACTCTGTTTACTGTGAGGGAAACTTGTTTCTCTTCCAGGGCTTCCTTCACTATAAACTTGTCTGCCTCGCTTTTGCATCCGTCCAAGCACAGGTTCTCTGGCTGGTGAGCCCCGTAGCGAAACCACAGTCTTGTAGGTTGCCCTGAAGGACACCCGGTTGTGGAGAAGTTACACTCTATTGTGACAGCTGTGTGCGTGTAGTTTACCTCTAGGTAACGTGGTTGTGTGATGGTGACAGTACAGGCACCCATAGCACCTGTGGGAAGAAGCAGATATGTGGTTTAGTGGGTGTCTCATTGCACTTTGCCTATAGTTTACTTATGTTTTTGGGAAACCCAGCCATTCCTTTTTTTTCTTACCTTATTCTTAATGCAAACAGGACTGTAAAAGTAGTCCACACCTGTGGTCCTCACTTGCCCTAAGTCCCTATGTTCCTGACCTTTACCTGCTGGTTCATATGATGTCTGGTTACTTGAGGGCAGCCCGAGAGGCTCCAGTGAACTAGTGTTGTGAGCAGGGGTAGCAGCATACCTAAAGCCAAAAGTTTGGGGTCCAGGTGTACACCTTTGCTGCTTACAAGCTGCTCTTTGATCCTGTGTGGGTCACATGATCTTTCAGCCTGTTTTCTCCTCTACCCCTCACTTCACAGGAGTGTTGTATTCGGTGTGGCAACCTGTATCAAAGCTCCTCATACAAATGTTGCTGCCGCTGACTAAGCACATGAGCACTGGTGATTTTTTTTGCCTTGTGAGGGTTGAGATTGCTCAGAATTCATGACGATCCACAATTGTTCTTTTGTGAGCCTGATGTCCCTTTGGGAAACATGATAAAAGGCAAGATGTACACCTGTGGGAATGCAGCCCAGGCATATCCTGCGATGTCTTTGATTACTGAGCTGAGGCCGAGTGAGCTGGCCATGCCATGGCTAAGCGATTGATTTCTTCCTGGCACGTGTATGCTGCTCCGTAGTCCCTTGTAGCATTTATCTTATTTGATTAACAATATTTTGATAAAGACACAGACTTAAGTTCAGATCCTGGCTCTGCCAGTTCTCAGCCTTCATCTCTGCATCTGTTTCTTTATTAACAAAATGGGGATAGTATTATCGACTTCATGAAGTCAGTGTGAAGTTTAAGTGAGGTGATGCATAAGGAGTATTTACTTGCCTTAGCCATAGTTTAGTATTTAATACAAGGTATTGATTGCTGCTGCCGCCACTGCTGTCCTCATGGTGTCTGTCATGTGCCCATTTGAGAGATAATTGCGGATGTCTGTCTGTAAGGTGTTCACAGAGCTGAGATTAGACACCCCCACCCAGTCCAGCATGCCCTCTACCATGCCTTACTGCTTCCAAGTTATGCAGGTTGGGTCCCACACTTTGACTTAATCCCAGGCATGTGAAGCCACTCAGATGCTTATAAATGAAAAGACCTGCCCTAAGCCCCTTTTGGTGCAAAGGAGGCTGTATGTAAAATAGTATTGGTTTAGACAAATTAGGATTTATGCAAGTTTTTAGTCTGACTTCTTCCTGGTTCTGTGTTCCCAAATGGTCTTTTTTGTCTGAGTTTGTTCTCTGCCACTATAAATGAGATTGAAAAGTCATCCATGTGATCAGATACTTAAGCCTCAGGCTTTTTTTCTCTGAACATTTTTCTTACAGATCAGATCCTCATTCATCACAGTAAAGGAATTAATATTAGAACCATGGCATTTGTGATGCGAGTCCCTTCTCAGCATGTTTTAGTGTTAGTACAGTTTGAGATGAACTGGGAGTTTTGTGGTGACCTAATAAATGTAAACCAGATGAGAAGGTAAAGGCACCTGGGGGAGTCCAGCAGGCTTTACTTAGTGTTCTGTGTCTGCGGGAGGCTCAACCCAGCTCAGTCTTCAAACAAAGGGGTTGGATTCCCTCACAAGTCAGATAAATACCACGTCTTGCCTCCTACCCAGGCTTAGTCATCTTAGAAGTACAGCGGAACATTTTACAGTATATATGGTAACGATCATTATATATTAGAAATTTATAACAGAGTTGCGCCTGTCAAAACTTACCCAGCAGTGTCTCAAACTCAAGTCGTCTTTCAGATGAAGTTTTAAAAAGGGAAGCTGATTTTTGACATTTTTCTTTAAGAACTAGTAGTAGCGGGCAAAATAAGTATTTATAACTTTGGAGTTTCATATCTCTACTTATTTCTAGCTTTTACACATTTGATCTGACTGTGGGAGAAAACCAGCCGTGGTGGTTTCCTGAGTGAGCAGGGACTTGTGAGGAAACTGCTCTTCCCCTCACCCTCTGCCAGTTAAGCAACACCTTAACAAAACAGAAATTTGAATAATGTGTCACATCACATTTTGCTTCTTTGAAACATTTCTCTTTAATAATTCTCATATTCTATAGGTTTTTTTGTTTTTGGTAAACACTTCAGTGTATCCTCTGGAAAGAGTGAGTTTATCTTCTTGGTGGAGGGAATAACAAATTATTTTTACTATTTTTAAAAATCATGTTAGAAAATAAGGAGAGAAACAATTTTTAACACTTAAAGCTTTTTATTATAGAAAATTTAAAACATATGCCCAAGTAGGAGACTAGCACAGTGAGCCCCCTGCCACCATCTGTCCTCACCCAGCCTTGTTACCTCTCCCCCACCTACTCCCTCTCTTCCATATTATTTTAGAGAAAATCCCAGTCATTTTATCTGCACACCTTTCAGAATAAAAGATAAGGATTCTTTCTTCTTTAAAATAACACTGATTAAAATAGTTTATAAAAGTAAATATGCGTACTTACTAGAAAAAAATAGGATATTACTGAAAGTAAAAGAAGGCACCTGTAGACCTTTTGCCTGAAATAACCACTGCTCACATTTTGATGTATTTTTTTTTAACAAAAAAATTAATTATAAGAGTTTTGCCCCCTTTCCTGCCCTGTAATCCATGTTGGAAACATGTTCTCTTTCGTAGAGAAAAAACAGGTGTAGGCAGAATTTTAAAAACATGGGATGGCTGTTCTCTAATAGAAGGAGTCATGACAGTTTTTTTCTTTTAATGGCAAGTGCTTTTAATTTAGAAATTTAGAAACATTGTTTTTTGGAAATATTCAGCAAATATTGTTTAGTACTTACTATGTGCAGAGCAGTTTAATTGCCCCATGGGAATTAAATTGTTGATGATTAGCACATGTGGTTTTAAGATTTTCACCCCTTTGTTTGGTGAGGTGTTCTCAAAAGCAGCGTAATAACAAAGGGGATTTTCAAGAGTGATATAAAACTTCTTCCTTGGCTGAGCACAATGGCTTACGCCTATCATCCCAGCACTTTGGTAGGCTGAGGCGGAAGAATCAATTGAGCCAGGAGTTTGATACCAGCCTGGGCAACATAGTGAGATCTTGTCTGTATACAAAAAATAGCCGGGCATGGTGGCACATGCCTGCAAATCCCAGCTACTTGGGAATCTGAGATGGAAGGATCCTTTGAGTTAAAGAGGAGGCTGTGGTGAGCTGTGCTGGTGGCACCGCACTCTAGCCTGGGAGATAGAGTGAGACCCTGTCAGAGAAAACAAACAAAAAAACCCTTTTCCTCAGCTATTCTTTTATTACCTGTTTCTTAGGGGGAAGAGGAAACTTATCACTTTAGTCAACTTCCATATTGTTATACATTTACAAATTAATCTGTAGAGCTTAAAATACAAATGCATTATGTGGAAAATAGCGATTGATAATCGAATGGAACAGGAAAAGAAAATGAGTCTTACCGACAGAAAATAGAATCAGATTGATTTGCAGATGGAGAGCGATCTTGCTTCTGTTCACAGCCCCCATTTCTCTGTGTGTGTGTAGGGGAGTGGTGCGGGCTGGGTTATTTATTTGAAAGGAGAGTTGGCTTTCTTTTTTCTCTCTTTAGAAAGGAAGAACTAAATAGAGGAACCTCCTATGAGGAACTATAATCAGGAACTTTTTGAAATTGTGCAAAGATGGTTTGTAGCCCAATTAACACCATTTAAAGTTGAGATTTTAGCCTGGGGCACATTACTAAGTATGCACATGATATTTTTTTCTTATGGGTTTTACAAATCCTCATAGGTGTTAAATGTTTTGGGAGAGAATTCGATTTACATGTAGCACAGATTCCTGGGAAGGAGTATTGTTTGACAGATAATTAGTACTTGGACTTTCTAGAGCAGTCCAGGGACACCTGTTGCGAGCCTAACTCTGGGCTGGTAACTGCTGGGAACAGAGAAGGAAGTGGCTTCAGGTAGAGACGAGAAAAAATTAGTTCAGTGAAGAAATCAGTTGTCTGTCATTATCCAGTTGTGCCCCAGTTTTGAATTTAAAGACCCTTTTCATAACAATGTGTTGTGAAATAAATGTGTGGGCCCTCTGGTTCCCCCCTCCCCACCCCACACCCTCATCCTCTTCCCCACCTCCCACCCCCTCTTGGAGGTGCCTTCAGTCAGGGTGTTCTTACAAAGAACACAAAGAAAAAGCAGCAGGGACAGATTCAAAAAGCAACAGGAAATTTCTTGAAAGGATTTGGGGGCAGATCCCAGAGTCACGGAGAGGACTAGAGAATCATGAGTGGGGTCCATAACCAGGAAAATGCCCCAAATCGCACTGTAAATGGGTCCAAAGAGTACGCTGCTGCCACCAAACACAGGTGTCTTAAACTCTTGTCCTTACCACTCAACCGCTGCCCCAGCTGCTTGATCTTACTGCCCCTGCTCTGCCCCCAGGGAATAAGCGTCACGCCCTACTGCTCTGGGTCACTAGCTTTCAGTCCAGGTCTCTGCAGATGTGATCTTAGGTCATGAGCCAGTGCCTCAGCTGCAGAGAAAGCAGGGAAAGTGCTTCGAGGTTTTGCCTCCCACCAAGACTCTAGGCAGGGAAGAGGGTTCAACTGGACCACCAAAAATAATGAAAAGCTTTCCATCATAGTGTTTGCACCCTTGGTACCTGCTGATGATATATTTTCTCATTAACAAAGTTATTCTTATCTGAATTTAGTAACACTTTTAATGCTGTATGTATTTCTTGCATCACCATCACTCCTAAAAGCACCTCAAATTTAAATATTTTGTGGTCTTTGTGTGTTTGTGGTTAAGTGCTTGGTTTGTATGTGAATTTGAAGGCCTTACCTAGTCTCACCCTCCCCTAGGCATCTGCTGCCAGTAGGTTTGGAAATGACTGGTGAAGACTTAATTCACTATTCTAAGAACTACTAGGTTTACTCATCCATTCTAGTGTCTTGCTTCTCTCTGGTCCTGGAGCTTAATTTTTATGAATCTGTTTTGAAAAGGTAGGGAATGAGTCAACTTCCCTTGAAAAATTCACTGATGATCTGTTTTTATAAGTTAAAATCCTTCATGAGCTATTTTTCTTTACAGTCTAGTAAATCTTTTAAAGTGATAAGTTGCATAAGTTTACCACATTAGTGGCATTTTATTGCATTTGTCCAAAACTCTCTTTCAGATAGTAGGTGTCACTCTTCTTCTTCAGTATTCCAGTATTTAATGTCCAATTTTCTGAACCCATTAACTATTTCAACCCCTAGCCAGTGTAGTGGAGGGTACTACCCAGAACTATCAGAAAAGACGACAGTATGGGCTTTGGATCCAGACAGACCCGGGCTACATTTCTGCTCTGACACTTGTTAACTTTGCAAACCTGGGCAAGGTCTACAGCCCTTCTAAGAGTCTGTACTTTATTTTTGGGTCCCTCCTACCTCAAGGGGTAACTGGGAAGTACAAAGGAGATAACGGATCAAAGCACCCAGGGCCTGTAACATATCAGGTCCTTGGAAGTTCCCCCTTCTTTAAATAACTTGTTTGTTCAAGAATTTAACTTAATGTTTCTATTTGTTTTAGTAGGTGGCAAGTGGGAGAAACCTTCAGAAATATTGGAAATCAAGGGACAGAACTGGGAAGAACAAGTGAATAGTCTGCCTGAAGTTTTCAGAAAAGCTGGTTTTGTTATCGAAGCTTTCACTAGACTGCCATACCTGTGTGAAGGCGACATGTATAATGACTACTATGTTCTGGATGATGCCGTCTTTGTTCTCAAACCAGTATAAACACATGGAGGTCGAAGTCTTCAGAGTCCGTACCCTCCAGGATGTACCCTCTGGAGAGGGTCTGCTATCATACTTATGTGAAGGGAGGACCCTTGGGGACTGCCATTCTAAATATCATGTAGGAATATAAAAAGCCAAAATACTAATTATTTCTTTGTAGTGTGTAAAAGGAATGTTTTTAAAAAACAAAAACCCAACTCTTTGTGGATTTTTATCAACTCTTTACTCAGTTAGAGCCACTCTCCAATGCAGGTCACACTCCAATTATGATGGAAGATATTTTTTATACTTAATTGCAGTAGGGACTCATTCCCAGATGAAGCAATAGTTATGACTTCATGGAACCAATAGATGAATTGTTTTTAATACAATGAAGACTGGCAATAAAACTGTCCATTCAAATCCAAATATTGGTTGTAAGGTATAGCCACTGATATTCTTTCATGTTTAGAAATTCTTTCTGTTATTATTCAAGAAAATGTTTTTAATCATGCTAATAAACTTTTTTGGCGATGACTTTGGCATCATGTTTGAATTAATATAAGGTTCCCCTAGCATTTTTAAAAATTGTTTTGGCGTCAGGATTACCCAAATAGTAACATTTTGTGAAAGATGCAGAAACTTGGATATGTGGTGAAGGAAGGCTTCAGACTATGGGGAAGAGAAGATTATTGCGAACTGCAGTAATGCTAAGACAGTTTGGACACCCCTAAAAAGAACAGCCTCATTCAGATGTAGTACATCAGGGACCACCCCACTCTCCAATTACTGCTGCTTTGAGAAATGCAAAACACCCACTTCTGACTTTGTAGTAGCTTAGGTCCTACACTCTGATCTTTGTTCTGGACAATCTCAGGTTCTCAGAATTGAAACATTCAATTGTGTTTACTGACAAAATGCAAACTAAAAAATGTTTTGATTCAACTTCTTACTCTACACTTGTATACCTCTTTTCCAGAACTTGGCTTTTCCTGCAGTCCTTAACTGAGTTTATTATTTGCCAAGAATATGGTTTAATGAAGACCATGTCAGATTCGTGTATTCTAGAATCCGTGAGTGCCTCCAACCATAAACCCAGAAATGTTGCAATAGAGGAACCCATTAGCAAGATCAATAACCATCGTGGATATTCCAGAGAGCAGAGCACTTAACCCAGAATCTAAAATCTCAGTAATAACAGAGATGCCGATATGAGATTGTGGTTATTAACAATATGTTATTCTCACAACTTTAGTTCTTTTTTCGTCCAGGTGTTTCATTAAGTATTCTCATTTATATGCTTACAGAAGTCATCAAATCAACACATTTACTGCAACACCTGGATATAAAGGAGAATTAAAGCCTGGAGAAGAATTACTTTATTATTCATTAAGAACAGCATTCCCACATCCTCACACCAATATCTTCCACTGTTATTGTGTAGTCATAATAAGAGTTGGGTTATGTGATTTATGCAAAATTGTTATTGGTGTGTTCTAATGATTTTTTCCAGGAATTCAAATTAGTGAAGTATAAATACTTAGCACCCTAGATTGTAAAAATAGAGGAAATGAGTAAACTTAATGTAGTTCTTGTACAGTTGAGTTCTTGCTTCTTTATAAACTTCCTGTTATAATCAGGAGTTGCTGTTTAGACGGTCGAACGAGAATGATAGTTGTTCAGAGAGGCAGGTTGTCCCAAGGTTTTTCATGACTTTCAGGTCAATTAATTTAAGGGCCCACTAAAAAATACAACTCATTCTTTACCCTGTAAAACAGAGAAAGCACATACATTTATGCATTCTAAAGATAAAAATAGTTTCTCAAGGAAATTTGAGGTTCTCCAAAGACCAGCTTATGAAAAGTGACGTTTTGTGGTGAAAATGGAAACCAAATGCACTCACATTTCCTGTCTGGTCTTGAAAATCTTGGTGGTATGTTACCATTCCACTAGATGGCAGTGTTGCTTACTGAGTGTCAATGACTTTTCCCCCTTAAATGGAATCATGTTTTTCTCCCCAAGATACAATAAAGCTGCCTTCTTGTCTGCACCATTCCTTGTGTAAGTGCTTCATATCAAGTTAAGGTTGTACTAGAGAAATTAAGAAGAACTCTACTTGTGGTCAAAGCAAGCTGAGCAGTTGACCTTGAAGGTCAGCAGAAATACAAGCTGCACCTATGACTCCCAGCGCCCTGCACCTGCATTGAAGGACCCCTGGAGTGTTCAGACCGCTGGTCTCAGGCGGAGGAAAGAAGATACAATACCCTTACTCATAGCTTCCTTGTACAGAGTAGTTAAAAGCGGTGCTGTTTTTTCTACCATCCTGTATAACCTGTCATCAGTTTTTTAACAGGAAGAAAAACCTGGGCTGGGAAACTGTAAAATGTAGGTGTTTCAAGGCTCTGAGTAAAGCTTTGTTTTCACTTAGCTCTGAGTATAGTACTAATGGACTCGTAATGAAGCAGTGTTTTTAATCAGTTGCTTTTCACCATTTGGTTGCTGATAGAGGTGTTCTATGATCCTTTTTCTCCCACAACGATAGCATATTCATGGGCTTCCAGTGGCCAAAGTGACCCACCATGTTTGTGCAGGTGCCTCAATATCCCCAAATAACCTTATATCCAATGCATTCATATTATAGTTGGAAGACTATACACTGAATCAGGGCAATCTGGGCCTAGTCGAACTATCTAGGAGTCCACTGAATGCAAAATTGGGTTCATAACTGACTGAATCAGGATGCTCACAAACTTAACAACCAACCTATCCAACATGTAAAAAAAAATGGTGGGTTGACAGAAGAAAGTTCTCACTATCTGCACTAACCTTTGTTTCTGATCTAAACGGAAAAAAAAAACAACACCTAGAATCATTAAGGAAATAGGACTGCAATATGAAATTTAGCAGTCTACTTTTTTGTAACTAGAGAATGAGACAACAGTGAACAGACAATAGTGGTTAAAAAAATTTTTAGGCTGTGTGCGATAGATCACGCCTGTAACCCCAGCACTTTGGGAGGCTGAGGTACGAGGATTGCTTGAACCTAGGAGTTCAAAACCAGCCTGGGCAACAGTGATACCTCATCTCTACAAAAAAAATTAAGAAAAAAAATTAACCAGGCGTGGTGGCATGCATCTGTAGTCCCAGCTACTCGGGAGGCTGAGATGGAGGGATTGCCTGAGCCCAGGAGTTAGAGCCTGCAGTAAGCTGTAATTGTGCCACTCACTCCAGCCTGGGTGACACAGAGCAAGATCCCAACTAAAACATAATTTAACATATACTGGAGCTATATAGGCATTCGTGTTTTGCTGCTTGCTTTAACAGTTTTTCTAATATATTTGTCTTGTCTTTTTCTTCCATGTACAAATTGACCCTAACTTAGTTGAAGCTTGCTTTTAAGCTATTTTTAAAGTAAACTTATTTTGAAATAACTTAAGATTTCTAGAAATCTTGCAAAGATAGTACAGAGAGTTCCTGTATATCCTTTGTTTCCCCTAATGTTAACATCTTAAATAACCATGATGTGCTTCCCAAGATGAAAAAATTAACATTATTAGTAATAATCATTTAGTGCATTATTATTAATTAAATATAGACTATTGGGGGTTCTCCACAAATGACCCCTTTTTGTCTAGGATCCAGCTCAGGGTACCACATCCAAATTAGTTTCTTACTTTTAAAATTATTTATGTTTACTGAAATAGAGTGCCATCATTTATTTCTTCCCTTTTTTTGGTAGAGACGAGATCTCACTATGTTGCCCAAGCTGGTCTTGAACTCTTGGGTGCAAGCAGTTCTCCTGCCTCAGCCTCCTAAAGAGCTGTGATCACAGGTGTGAGTCACTGTGACTGGCCTTCCAAGTTACAACATAAATTTGACCATCTTAACCATTTTTAGGTGTACAGGTCAGTAGTATTAAGTCTCTTCATATTGTTGTGCAGCCTTCACCACCATCAATCTCTAGAACTCTTTTTTTATTTTGCAAAACTGAAACTATAACCATTAAACAATAACTCTGAATTCCCTCCACTCCTAATCCCCTGGCATCCATCATTCTATTAATACTTCCTGTCCCTTTGACTACTCTAAGAACCTCACATAAGTGGAATGATAACAGTGTTTGCCTTTTCGTGACTGGCTTATTTCACTGAGCATAATGTCTTCAGGGTTCACCCATGTTGTATTGGGTGTCTTCCTTTTTTAAGGCCCGGATAATCTGTTGTATGGATAAACTACGTTTTGCCTATCCATTCCTTCACTGATTGACTCTTGGGCTGCTTCTATCATTTAGCTGTTCTGAATTATGCTGCTGTGAACATGGGTATACAGATATCTCTTTGAGACCCCGTTTTTAATTCTTTTGAGTATATACCACGAAGTGAAATTGCTGGATCATATGGCAATTCTCTTCTTAAGTTTTTGAGGAACTACCATGCCACCAACATGTGGAGTTCTAATTTCTCCACATCCTCAACAACACTTATTTTCTTGAGTAGGGGTCTCACTCTGTTGTCCAGGCTGAAGTGCAATAGCATGATCATAGCTTACCTCAGCGTATTAGTCCTGGGCTCAGGTGATCCTTCTGCCTCAACCTCCCAAGTAGCTGGGACTACGGGCATGCGCCACCACACCTGACTAATTTTTAAATTTTTTTTGTAGAGACAAGATCTGGCTATGTTGCCAAGGCTGGTTTTTTTTTTTTTTTAATCGTAACTATCCTAACGGGTGTGAGGTGATACCTTGTGGTTTTGATTTTCATTTTCTTAATGATTAGTGCATCATTTGCTTTTTTAGTACAACTCATGGCATTTGGCTTCATTTACTAAATTGTAAATTGTGCTTTGTAGCTTGCAATCTATATTGGTATCACTGAATTGGAGTCAGTATTCACTGATAACAAAATACTTATTTTTCACTGAAATTTTATGCTTTTGGAGAATTGGGAGAATATTATTACATAACTAGAACTTAAGATTTCCCTCTGGACTGTAGAGTCAGTGTGCAGTATTCACGTGGATTAAATACTATACTTTTGTTTCAGAGTCACTTTAAAATTACTTTCAATACATGTAAAATGAAAAGTAAATATTTTTTTCTACAAAATAAATGACCATGTAAAATTGGGATGACTTAGAGATTGCACTTCTTAAGTTTTCTTAAGTTCTGGAAAATAAGAACAGATAGACTGCCCAGAAGCAGTTTTTTAATATCCTGTTTGGGATTCAACACAGAATATTCGTTTTAAATGCCTGTGAACCCTCAACACTTTTTCAGATGCCAGAGTTGACTGAGAATGCATTGGCAGTTTTCTTTATACTCAGGAGAGCAGAACAGGCTTTGCAGTACTTGAATTTGCCATCTTTTAAAAATTATTTATAAGATGGCTATGACTGATCATAAAGCCCTACTGGTTTTTGCATTATGACTAACATGTTCACTGTGAAAAGGAAAAGAAAAGAAAAAAAAAAACCACACGGGCAAAAGGAAGAAAATGAAGATGAACTCCGCCTTCAGCTAAGAGTACCGCTATGGACATTTTGGTTTATGCCTTTCAAGACTTTCTATATGCATGTATGTACACACACACACACACACACACACACACACACACACACACACACACACAACACTTTTACACTTTAAAACATGTAAAAATGAAAGGATACTTTTATTTTTCCAAGACGAATCATGTGAGACTCATAGGCACCTATTTTCTAAATCAAAAATTGACAAAAGGGGAAGCCATTTACCATCACTTAGGGCATTTGCTTGTTTGAGTTGGGGTCTCACTCTGCTGCCCAGGCCAGACTGCAGTGGCCTGGATCATGGCTCATCCCAGCCTCAACTTCCTGGGCTCAGGGAACCCTTACACCTCGACCTCCTGGGCTCAGGGGACCCTTCCACCTCAGCATCCCAAGCAGTTGGCACAATAGGCATGTGCTACCATCCCCATCTAATTTATTTTATTTTATTTTGGTGAAGATTAGTTCTTGCTATATTGTCCAGGCTGATCTCAAATTCCTAGACTCAAGCAATCCTTCCTCCTTGGCCTCCCAAAGTGCTGAGATTACAGGTGTGAGCTGCCACACCCAGCCTCTTAAGCTTTTTGTTTAAAGGATTAAATAAAGACTCTGGGGATAAAAGGAAGTTTTTGAAGATGTTGGACACTAGTATTATATAAATTACTATCAGATGGGCAACAGAACACTTCATTTGGTCATTTCTGAAGAGAATGTTTTCAATTTTGCCACTGACAAACTTGTCAGCATTAGGCTTTTCAGTAATTAAAAAATTACAGCTATTGAGATGCATGTCATTAAATATGAAGGATTGCAGGAAGCCTCTTGAGTCTGCAATTACATTTTCAGTGGGAAAGATGCAAAACAGTTGTGCATAATCCCATTTTGCAAACTTAGTGTTTTAATGCATTTCCTTCCAGTTTAATAAGAGTTTGTACACATATATTACTTAATATTTGGCTTTTTTGGTTTTGGGTATAAAATTATGTCTTTGTGCCTATTGTGGTCTTTGTTAATTACCATTTTAATGGCTGTATAATCCATAGAGTTGAGGTATCGGTTTATTTAATTATTTCCTTATTGGTGAACACTTAAGATGGATCTTTTCCTATTACTCTGTGTGTGTAAATAAATCGATTATAGGTCTTATTATTAATTGTTTTATCATGGAAAGTTCCAAGCACATAGAAAAGAAGAAAGGTAATAATTTATTAATCCTCCTTATCCATTTTTTTTTCTTCTTCTTTTTTTTAAGTTGGAGTCGCCGTCGCCCAGGCTGGAGTGCTGTGGCACACTCATGGCCACCTTACCGTCGACCTGCTGGGCCCAGGCGATCCTTCCTCCTCAGCCTTCCAAGTAGCCGGAACTACAGGCACAAACCACCACGCTCGGCTAATTTTTTTTTTTTTTGAGT